>NW_024348305.1:0-622 GCF_902729225.1 Pteropus medius
AGCTGCAACTCATCAACAGGGGTGAGGCAGGGTGACTACAGCACGCGAGGGGTGGGCAGAGTGAGAGGAGCTTGCGCTGGAGACTTTGAGAGAGAATGATCAGAGATGAAAGAGTGGGGCAGCCTTGCGGTGGGCGAGAGGGCAGGGGTCAGGCACACTACCTGCCAGAGAAGGGCCACACCTTACATCGTCTTTATAATGTTAATGATAGGGAGGTGAGGAGTTTGTCTTGCTCATATCCTTTTAAATGTACTTTGTTTTATATTTTATTAGTTTTTAATAATAGATTAAAAAAACATTTAGAACTAAAATTCTCCTTAGAAGAATCCTCAGTGTCGGGTAATAATTTGCTTGCCCAAAACATTTTTGTAGTATCTCTTTGAAAAACCAAGAAGTTATTAAGTGAAAACTATCAACTCTGACCTTAGTATGAGGTTAATGGTTTCAAAATTTGCCTTGCAAATGACATCAGACCTGGTGCTATGGAGGTTTCTATAAATATCACGGGATGGTAGGGGATCTTTTTTATACCAGCCAGGCACATAGGGCCCATAGAGGGAAGCTCTGTCCCTTCCTTTCGATGAGGTGGCTCTGGGCTCTGGGACCCATCCCAGGATAGTGT
>NW_024348307.1:0-38315 GCF_902729225.1 Pteropus medius
CACAGCCTCGCCGTCCCGGGAAACGGCTGCCGCTGAGAACCCCCATCCCCACACGACTGACCGGAGATTCAGAGACACCCCCGCTCCGCGGACATGAGCCAGGCACAGGGCCTCCGGTTCCCTCGTGCGTCGTGAGTGACCAGACGCAGTGCCGATCTCCACGGATCGGGTGGGACGAATGCTTTGAACCACACTACGTCCCCCACGGAGCTTGGCCCAGCCTGAGCTTAAGCGAGGACTGAAACGCGGAACCGGCCCGGAAAAGTCGCTTAGATAAAACAGACAAGCGAGGGAATGTTCAGTGCCAGCTCGTCAATCAAGGAAGTCTTCATGGAGGAGGTGGCGGTCGCCGGCAATTTTATGTCCAACAACAAAGATTAAGAGACAGCGGTAAAAAAATCGGGCAACATTTTATGAAGACTGGCAGTGCTGACATCAGCATTCAAATCAACCCCTGGGGGGAGGGCATGGGGGTGGTTGCTGGGAGGCCGCCCTTGGAGCCACGATTCATCCACTTATTCGCTCCTTTCACAAACAGTTCTTCAAGACGTAGTACGTGCCAAGGGCTGTTCTGTGTGTGGGAAAAGTAGCAGCGAGTGACGCAAGACACAACGCTAAGCGCCACGGGCTTCTGTTCTAACTGCAGCGACTCTCGACAAGCAGGTCAGGTAACATGTGTGGCACAGGTGGTGACGGCCATGGCAGGCGGCGTGGCACAGGCGGTGACGGCCATGGCACTCTAAAGCATGTTGGGGAGCACAGAGAATGCCCGGGGACGGGGTCTTGCTGGGACGGTGACACTGATCCGTGGCCAGACAGAGGAGGCGGGTTCTCTCTGCAGAAAAGCGTCCTGGGCGGAGGGAACAGCCAGTGAGCAGGCCCTGGCTGTGAGGACCTTCCAGTGACGCTTTTCTGCAGACAGAACCCGCCTCCTCTGTCCGGCCGTGGATCAGTGTCACCTTCCCAGTGTCACCACAGAAGCACGGGGAGTCTGAGGCGTTCAGCCCCCCACGGGCCTTTTTACCCCTGATCCCTGTGGCTGCGTCTGATGATGTTGCTCTCCGTCGTCTGGGAGAAACGCCTGGAGCCCTTCGGCATCCCCGGTCGGCTGCTCCCGCGGCCACCACGCAGGAGCAAGTGGTGTCTGCACCCCGCCCCGTGCTCCAGGGCAGCGCATGGGGACCCTGCGCCGCGGCTGTTAACAGCAAAGCGTAGAAGAATTTAAAGACACTGGCCCATCAGGAAGGGTGACATCATGCAGTTTTCTTCTGTTCCAAGGGCTCTCGTCGGTTCTGTTTGGGGCGTTAAAAGGACTTCCATATGCTGCGGAAGGGTGGTGGTGATGTCTGTGTGTGTCTCTGCGTGTGTCTGTGCATGTGTGCGTGTGCACGTGTATGTGTCTTTGCTCGTGTGCATGTCTCTGTCGATAGCGCTTGTGTGTAATAATGATCTGCGTGTGTGTGAAATGGCATGGCTTGTATTGCTCTGTGTCTCTCTTGATGTGTGGGTATGTGTGCGTGTGCCTGTGTCTCTGAAATGCATGTGTTTCCGGCCTCACCATCGAGCCAGCAGAAGGACTTCCGTGGTGCCCGGGCACTGCCAGACTTCGACGGCCGTGGGCAACACCAACACCGGCTCCCGGCCTGATGCAGTGAGAAGTCACGGCCGGAGCAGGGCCGCGGGCGAGCATGTGAAATCACTTATGCGGACACGAAACCCTCTGCTTCCGTGTCACGTGCTGCGGGTGAGGAATGTGAGGTCGCGGGAGGGCACGGCGAGGCCGGCTTGAAATAGAGCACAGGAAGGGGCTGGGGGAGGGGCGCGGGCCGGAGCGCGGCGCAGCCCGCGGGACCCTCCCCAGACGGCGCGTCATCTCCAGGAACAGCATGTGGCCGGCCAGGCACGTGGAGAGATGGTGCAGACGCGGACCGCGCTGCGGCACACGTGGCAGGGTCCAGGGCGCCCGCGGCATGCGTGGCCGGCAGCCCTCAGCGGCCGTCTCGGTGACGTGTGGCTCCCAGTGCCGCGCACAGGGCCCTTCCACCTGCTCCTTGTTAGTCCTTCCCGCTAACAGTGCTTGGTCCTCCGGGGCGGCCCCAGCTCCTGTCCCGCGGGCCCAGCCCGGCCTCGTCACCCGAGCCGTCCCTGTGATCCAGCTGTGCCGTGCGCCGGCTTTTGCCTGTGCCGACTGTCGCCCACGCTCACGTCACCGCCTTAAACACCGTGATCATGAACCGGGGAGAAGCAGATGGCGGTCGTGTGCCTTCCGCCTCGTAGAAGCTGATGCCGTCTCAGAAGCCGCCTGTCGTGTTCGCAGCCTCGTGGCGAACGCTCCGTCTCTGACGAGACCCGTCTCTCCGAACGCAGCAGGAGAGCGCACCCCGTCGGCCTGGGCGCCCCACACGCCTGCCGCCGGGCCCCGCAGAAATGCGGTGCGGTAAAACTCCGGAAAACGGACGATACTGAAGAAAACAAATTGCTGAGAAGTGAGCAGAGCAACAGATATTTAGGAGGAGGATTTAAATCAAAACCGCAGAAGGAGCCGAACCCAGGAAGCGCCAAACCGAAGGAAGACACAGAGCAGGCGACGACGCGGGAAAACGCAGCTGTCACCGAGCCCGGTGGCCGCCTGAGCCCGTCCCCTGCGCTGCTGCGGTCACTCACTCTGCCGCCGTGTCCAAACGCGGCGTGAACCCCTCCCTGCACCGCTGGCCGATCCAACGGGCACATGCTTCATCATGATAGACACAGTCACGATAAACGCACAGGTGTACAGATGATGGATGGATGGACGGATGGACGGATGGACAGATGGATGGATGGATAGATAGATACATAGATGGATAGATAGGTGGTAGCTAGACAGATATTTGTGATAGAGGACAGATAACAGAGACATGATCAATGTTACAGACACACATAATTGCCAGGGATCCAGGATAGATAAACAGATGATAGCTGGACAGTATTCATAATAAATGGTTGATATAGACAGACGATGGATAGTAGATAGATAATAGATAATGTTGAGAGATGATGGATAGATGACAGACGGATAATACATGGACACAGCCACAGACACGCACACGCACACACAGCGCACACACCGCTTGCCGAGAGCCTCACAACATACTCCCCCAACCAAAGAGCAAAGGGCAGAAGTAGGTCGGTCCCGTTTGCCCCAGGCCTCCTGCAGCTCTGTGAACTGGACCACAGTTCCGTCGCCGGCACCTCCGTCCCGGGCAGCTCCGTCCCGGGCGGCTCCGGAGCCGAAGCCCCTGCCTCCCAGAATTCGGAGCGGGCAGCTGGGAATTCGCGCGGCATGACCGGCGCTGCCACCCTACTCAAGCGGGAGAAATCCACAGCCGGACTCCGCCCGCCGCGCCGTCGAGGCTCCGTGCTTCTGCAGAGCGAGCCCCAGTCAGACGGGGCAGCGGGGGACCCGGGGGCGGGCGGGGAGCAGCCAGCACTGCCATCGTCTCGGAAGGACACGATGCCTGCGCAATGACACGTCCCGATTGCAGCCACAGCCAGGAAAGTCTCCGGCAGGTTGGGACACGAGCCCCCTCTGTGCTGACCGTCTTAAGCGCGCGTTTGTTAGACCCGATGGAAATGCACTGGGTCTGCTCTCTTTTGAAACTGTCTCTTGAAGAGAACAGAACTTTGCGCAAACGGAACGGCACACGTCTGACCGAGAGGTCTTACAGGGGCAGGGACCAAAGACACCGGACGTCTGCGGGTGGCCACTCCGGCCAGACCGTGAGAATCCCAAGGCTGCCCAGCTCGCCTACTTGTCCCCTCACGGTGCCTGGTCATCGGACATCAGACACATCCGAAGGCCCACCCTGGACAGGTGCGGAGGGCCCGGGAACGCACAGCGACGGTGGGTTCTGGCAGGCGTGGCACGTCACCCGCCCACCCCAAAAAGTCCCCATGAGGAAGTTCCTGAGACGCGTGAAAAGTGACCAGCCGAACACATGCCTAGGACCTTCTCCCTGCAGTGGGTAAGGCGGACTGGGGTGGCTCCTGCCCTCCCCGCTTCCTCCCCCGCCCCACGGTGGACACCGGGCTTCCGGGACAAAGAGAGACAAGGGACGGGCAGAGGCCAATATCATGACGTCATCAAACCATTTTCCATGGAAGTCTATGATCGGGACGAAAAGCAAGTTCACGGACGAGAGCAAAGCCGAGGAGAGGTGACGCCCGGTACCCTGAGGACGCAGCTTGCTGGCACGAGGCCCGAGGCCCGAGGCAGCTGCCGGACGGGTGGAAGCCGCCGGCCACTGACCGCAGCGCCAGGACGCCCCGCCCCGGCCCGTCTCCGGATCCGTCCCACGGAGGCCGAGACACATCCCCCAGCATCACGGTCTCGCCTGCACGACGTTCAGCCTGCCGGGCCCCAGTCACCAGCTGAACCGTGCACTGCACTTCAGCCCTCGGCAGGCCTGTGACGAGTCCCTAACAGGGTTCGGCAAAAGTTCTCCGTAAAACGCCAGCAGTGAAACACTCTCAGCCATGATGCCGTGTCTCCACCATCGGCTCGACGTGGCTGCTCAGTCACAGCATTAGGGCACGTGTGCGACACGGGGATTAGGACGTGGGCGTCTTTCAGACGTACGAGGCTCCCTGGGAAGGGGGAAAGCCCCAGAAACGATCTGAGCAGGGAGCGGCCACCGCTGGAGCTGTCACTCTGCCAGTGGCCCTGGGCGCGCAGACCTGTCACAGTACTTACATGCCCCCTGGGCATCGGGCGGCCTGCAGATGGCAGTGTTCGTGCAGAGAGGTGCGTGCTCGGAAGGACGTGCAGGGGACAGTCGCAGCCGGCTGGGCCCGGGGGAGGGCCGTGAGCCGCAGGGACGGATCAGGCCTGGCCTGGGTGCCGCTGTGGCAGCGGGGTGGCAGTGCCCGCTCTGTGCTGCGGGGCCAACCGAGGGCAGCAGGCCGGTGCCCCGGACGACACTGACCCAAGGCACGGGGGACGTGCCTGTCAGGACCGGGGCTCCGAGTCCCCAGCCCGCGGCCCCTCGCCTTCTGGCAGGGACCTGTACGGCCAGGGCACCCTCCGAGGGCCCTTCCGTGTGTCTGTGCCCAGCCCGACCCTCCCCCTGCACGGGAAGCCAAGCAGAAAGCTGCCGACACATCTCGACACAGCTGCTAACAGGCCGTGATTACGCCTGTCACCACGCCTGTCCCCCGGAGCTCAGTCGAGCGCGGTGATGTCCACCTGCGGCCGACCCTACGCGGGACCCTTCCCTTCCGAAGCCCCATGAACCCGCCCTGTGACGGCCTGGGAGGTGATGACCACGGCTGCCTCGAGCACCCACCAAAACGATGCCGCTGTGTGGAGCCGCCTCCTGTGCCGCGAACCGGCGCACACCAGGCTCTGACAGATCAATGCCATCCACGGTGACAGGGACGCACAGGGACACACGGGGACGCACGGGGACCCACAGACGCCAGCGCGCTTCACAGGAAGCCACCGCCCTGGGCGTGGACAACTGCCTGAGTTGAAAGTGGCTGCGCGTACGGGGTGCGTGTCTGTGCGCATCTGTGTACTTGCTGGGTTTCTGTGTGTGTGTGTCTGCGCATGTGTGCGTGGCTTGTGTGCGGTGTGTCCTGTGTGGCGTGTCTGTGGTGTGCATGTCGCGTGAGGGGCACGTGACTGCGTGGTGTCTGTATGTATGTATGATGTGTGTGCAGTGTGGTGTGTGTGTTGTGAGTCTGTGTTGTGCCTTCATCTGTGTCTGACCGTGTGTATGCAGCGTGTGTGGAGGGGGTGTGTGTGTGTGTGCGTGTGCGCCCACAGAATCCACGCAGGGAAGACCCAACAGCTTCCTGTTACCTAGACCCACCCCGTCCTGGATGTGGGACATGCGTGCACAGGGGAGCCACCACTTGCACGCCCAACACGGCTGTGTCACCTGTGATCCTGTGGCATGGATGCCTGCGAGAGAGACAGACAGACAGACTCTGCAGGACGCATGCACGGCACCCGCAGACCGGAGCTTGCTGCGTCACGGCTCCCACAGAGGCCCCGGGGGGACAGATACAGGACACCGGCCCCCCTCTCCGCACTTCTGTGGACTTTGCCTCTTTCCGTGAAACCCCTGTCACCTCTCTGTCCCCGGCATCACTGCAAATGTGGATCAGCGCCCCACAGGGCCTGGGACCCGGCTCTGCCCCGCCCCCCCACACAGGGCACCCGCATGTGGCCTGGCCCCCCATGTCGCTGGAGCTCTGGCGGAGCAGGCCAGCCGCTGCTTCTACCGCTTTGGTTTGGTGCTGAGCTATGAAGTCAGAGCGCGGATTCTGTTGCCGCTGCGCGTGGTGGGTGTCTGGGGTGCGGTGTCCCCAGCGCGTGTCGGGGGCGGGGTGTTGGGGGGTGCGGTGTTGTGGGTGGGGAGCCCCCCCACGCTGCCTGAGGCTGAACTGGCCTGAGCGCCAGGGGCTGGAGCGCGGTGCCCCTGATCCGCGGGGCGACAGGGCCGTTTGCCCCACAGAGCGTCGCTGCCCCATGGGACCCACGGGACGCGCTGCCCAGGGGCCTGGTCTGCAGCCGGCGACGCTCGCGTCCCGCCCGCTCCCTGGACGGGGATTGGCAGCTGCTTTCACTGTCACTTGGGTCCCTTCCTCAGACGGCCGCGGGAAGCGCACAAAGCCGGCGTCGCCCGCTTCTCCGAGTCCGCGTCCAGCCGCGCCGGCTCCGAGGGCTTCGGGGACCGGATTTGCGCGGGAGGGCGCCGTCCTCGCCAGGATTAAGAGGATTAAACACCATTAAATGACGTTGTGCTGTTCCGGCCTGTCCCGGGGGGACCGAGCCCCAACAAAGGCCACCTTAGCATGACAAAGGGCTGGGCGCCTCCCCCGCACGAGCCGAGGGGCGGCCTCGTGGGCCCCGCAGCACTGGCCGCCCGGCGCGCTCCCTTTTTCTGTTTTTAATTTTCCCAGTCGGAGCTCAAGGTGTCGTATTAATTATTTAAATCGTGGGCAGATTTCGAGGCCCCGCTCTGGGCCAGGAGGCCCCGAACCGCGCCTGTGCTTTTCTTAATGAGCGCCGAGCCCAGAACTTTGATCTGCAGCCGCAGCAGCCGAGGGGACGCGGACGGGGACCGGGAACCGGGCTGGGGGCCGGGACGCCCCGGCCTCGGCGCTTTCCCGCTAGTGCTGGATCCGCCTCGTTCCCGGCGCGCGCGCGACAAGCCGGGGCAGGAGGAGCTTCCGAAGCTCAGAGGCGCGGCCGCGGGGACGGGAGACGCCAGCACCGCGGCCCGGGTGCGCGCTGAGCCGCCGCCAGGTGCCCCGTGGACGCGTTTTTGGGGAGGGGCGGGGCAGGGCGGGGCCGGAGCGCGCGCTTGGCCGCCGCTGTCACCCGTCACAGGTCCCGCCGCCGGCACCGACGTCCGTTGTGGGGCAGCTCGTGCCCGCGCCTGGCGCCCTGGAGATGGACGCGGGGTCCCTGAGCCCCACGAGCCCGCGCGTCGCCCCGGCCCGGCCGATCAACCTTTGGTGACGGCGGGGAGGTCGGGGACGCACCTGCTCCACAGCCCTGTGCAGGATGTGCGCGCCCCGGAACACCTGGGTGCGCCCGCTTCCCCGGGGCGTTTCCAGGACCCGCCCCGCCCCCACCGCGCCCCACGGGCTGTCCCCCAGCCCCTGGCCTGCGCACCCCGCCCCGCCCCGCGCTGCCTGTTCCACGGCTCCGTCCTGCGCAGTCACGCGCTCTGTACCAGCTTGAAGAGGAGGGGACAAGGACATGCCGTGAGATGACCTTCAGACCTCCACGGAGCCGCCCAAAATGCCACCGACAGAGCATACCCTGGGTCTGAGTTTAGGGTCCAGGTCATTCCAACCCCCGCAGAGGCTCTGGGTGTGTTTGCGTGTGTGTTTAGCACACGCGCCGTAGGGGCTTTGCTGCCTGTGCAGAAACTCGTATGCGCCGAGGTTCGGAGCCTGCGAGTCGCTCTCGGAGAGGCCGGAGTCCTCTGTGACACTGCTAGCGGGAAGGAAGAAGCCCCACTGCCTGCGGGGCCCGGGGGACCATCCGAAAGCATTTTCCTCCTGCCCCGGGTTCACCGCGCTGCCCGCGGTGCAGGCCCCTGACACCTGCTGACCGAGGCTCCAGGACGAGGCACCATCGCTAGGATGACCCGCCAGGCCCTCTGGTTTCCTTGCTTCATCATCAGGTTCCACGTTCCAGGCAGGACATGAGAACGGAGGAAATGTGCACACGGCCACCAATGTCGCCTGTCACAGGCTCCACCACAGGCGGAGGATCGCAGGCCGGGCCGCGGGCCTCAAGCACAGACTGCTCCTGAAACTCACGCTCGCTCAAGAACCGCCGGAGGTCTGGCCGACGTGCCGTGGGGCTCTGCACGTCCAGGCAGCCCCCGAAGGCCCCTGAGCCCCACTTTGATAGGGCAGAAGTCACTGGGTCCCGTCCCCCCCCCTCTGGGCCAATCCGGCCCCCTCGCCTGTGTTTGCCAATAAAGTTTTATTGAAACGCGGCCATGCTCATTGGTTCACACGTGCCTGTGACAGCTTGCACACAGGAACTGATCCGCAGTTCCACCGGCCCGAAGTCAACCTCCATCTGAAGATAGTCAGCGGAAGATTCCGGAAAAAAGTCACCACTCTGAGACTGCACGCCTTGCTCAGCAGCGTCATGGAACCCCGCACGGTGCCCCTGCACCCTGTGTGGGGTGCGACTCATCCCTTTGTCTCGAGTCACCACAGAGCGGACACTGCAGCCTGCTGGTCCCTTAGCTGCCATCGCGGTGGACGTGGAGTGTCACGGCAGCTCCGTGCTCGTGTGCCCATCACCCTCCGTGCTCTAACGTCCCCAGAGCCGGAGACTCATGACGCAGGTTGGATACGCCACCGAGAAGCCGTCACGTGCTTCCTGCAGGGGAAAGTGACAGCTGTCGACTTAGCAGCGCCCGGCAGCACCTCACGTCATCCCGGGAGGAGCTGAGACCAGGACAGTGGGACATTCTGAGAAAGAGCGAGAGGCCACGTTCCCATGGATTCGATGAACGAGACAGCATTGGAACTTCCCAGACACACGACTTGTGTCCACCGCGTGGAGCTGCTCCGCAAGGCCGTCCAGGCCCGTGCGCCCCCCAGGCCGTCATGCTGCCCCGAGCTCAAGGTCACGGCCGGCCGGCGTCAAGGACGGTGAGGTCCTCGCTCTCCCGGCTGCAGCTCTGCCTGTCCTGGGCTTACTCCGCGGGACACCTGCCCATAAAATTATCCCCGGAGGGAGCAAGGGACTGGGGCTTTCCACGTTAGGATGGTTGCTGTGGGACTTTTGAGGTGCCTGGGGCGGGGACGGCATGGCATGTCCCAGACACACGGCGTGACCGAGGACGTGTCGGACGTGGCGGGATAGATGAGGGGACGGCGCACGGGAGCAGCCCTGTGGTCATGCTGGCAAGAATCAACTCGGGGCCCCCTCAGGGGTGACTTCAGGCCATGATCCAAACTGCCCAGCAACCCCTGTACCCATGGGTACCCCCAATACATGACTCCAGTTCCCCTGCAAACCGCAGGCTCCCTTCTTGGGAAGAAGTCTGTACATTAACGGTAGGGAGAGCATTTTTATTCTTCTGTAAATGGGGTATCTGTAGCTCGGCCTGTGGGGACCCCTCAGGCCCAGAGTCCAGGGCAGCCTGGCAGCCTGGGGTGCACATGTTGAGTGGGGGGAGGGGCGTCAGACCCCTGTGCTGTGAGCCCTGGCAGCTGGGACAAAGGGAGACAGCTTGCTGGGCCCTACACCCCTCCAGCCGGGGCGGGGGCTGCACGGCGAGACCTTCACGGGGCCCGGGCAGGCCTGCTCTGCCCAGGCAGCGTCTATGTCCAGCCAACGGCTTCTACGCAGGGCCACGCAGCGCCATCGTAACGCCCCGTGTGACGCAGACAGGGTTCCGTGGCGACTGGAAGACGCATTCTGCCAAGAACCGAGCGCGCTCGGGGCAGACGCTACCCCAGTCCAGCTGACGGATGAGAACACGGCCCGGCCGACGCCTTGAGCCCAGCCTTGCGAGGCGGCGCCCGGAAGCCTCCCGCCCACACTGTGACGTAATCGGTGTTTTCAGCTGCCACATTTGCGATGACGAGTCACACGGTAGCCGAGAACTACTGTCTTATCGCCTTTCCCCATAAAGGACTCGCGCATCTTAGACTTATGCTCACTCTCTTCAGTGTCCTGATCAGCGATGCTGACTAATGCGACACGCGGACAGGCAGGAATAAGCTGCAGGAATCTACGAGAAGAAAGAAATACGCCGCTTCCAGGTGGTAAACACAGACCATAGAAACCCAAGAGAAGGGGTCGTACGAACGAACGTTCAGAGCCATGAAAACATTGCGCAAGAGACTTTGACACACAATAAATAGCCAAAGCTCACCGGGTTGCTACATAGCAACCTTGACTAGTTACAAAATATCGAAGAAGATGACTCAGCTCACAGTAGCAGGAGGACTAGGAAATGCTTGTAAATATACTCATCGGGATGAGCGTGCGGCCATAAACGAATTGCGTTGCAAGACGAAAAACAGACACTGTGAACACACGGAGAGACAGACGGCGTTCCTGGAAAAAGTCATCATAGCATGAAGACATCAATTCTTTAATAATTAACGTTTACGTCTAACATGGTTCCAATTAAACCCACATAGATTTCTTTTTAACTTTGGCAAAATCAGACTAAAGCTCATCTGGGAAATACATTTGTACAAATAGCTAAGGAATTCCTCTTTGGAATGCCAGCTCGATGATGAAAGACTCATCCATTAAAGAGGAAAACATGCCGTATTTTAAAGCTACAATAATTAAGATGCTGCAGAATTAGAATAAGAATGAACAGATGGGGAGAAACAAGATAGGTCTTTTAAAACAGGCCCAGGGACCGATGGACACTTTAAAACGCCAAGTAAATTATTAAAATCCAAAACAGAAAGACACGATATTCAATAACTAGTGTTACGGAAATCCGCTAATTACTTGGGGAAGAAATGAGTCAGGGCCTCGCCTCGGACAAAACCACAATTAACTCACAGTATATTAAAGTGCTGAATATGAAATTTAAATCACAAAACATAGATAAAAATGTAGACGGAAGTTAAGTATGAGAACCTTCCAGAAATAAAAACAGCAGAAGAAATCGTACGAAAACAACTGATTGATCTGAACGCAAGTACATTGAAAACTCTCGGCGTCTAAAAACGACAAACCACGTTAAGTAGCAGAAAAGAAGCTGGACAATAATTATGGAATCTATTAACGATCTAGGGCGTGCATCCTTCGTATATGAAGAGCTCTTACAAATCAATAAGAATGACAACTGTTTGCTGGATGCCCCCTGGGGACTGAAACCTCATCTGCACACTTCACGTATACCATCTAGTTTAAACGTGACTTAAAAGCCCAGAGCGACTTGCTCACAGTTGGGAAATTGAGCATGAACGGAAGGGAAGTGTCGGCGACACGGAGCTGGCAAGTGGTTTGGGGTCCCCGCTCGGGGCTGCCGACGCCAAGGCTTGTGGACGTGAGCACCTGTACCGCCACCCCCCACGCACACGGGAAAAGCCAGCATCCTGCCAACCGAGCTGCAGAGGAGAAACGCGCCTGGCTCTCTGTCCTGCACTGTGTTTGTCACCTGTAATGACGCCTGTACAGTGAGGAGTGTCCCAGCGCCGTCCCCCAGCCGCAGGGTGAGCATCCGCATCCAGCTCCGTGTCCAGCTCCGAGCAGCACGGAAGCGGAGGCCACGCGTGTAAACCCCGGACGTGGTGGCCCGGGAGCTGCAGGCTCCCAGCAGGAGCCCAGAGGCCGCTTTCGTTCCTCAAGGAAGTGACAGCGGGGAGTGGAGTGCCCTGTCACCCCTGCAGGGGGGTGCAGGCCAGAGGCCAGCAGAGGTCTCCCCAGCTCCCCACCCCACGTGTGACAGAGACACAAGTGTCCCTTTGCACAGTGGCCAGCAGTGCCCATCAGGCAAACGCACCTGTGAACCAGCCACCTGCATCTCCAGGACCTTAGCCCGACTGACCAAGCCCCAGTTTTCACGTGAGCCTTTAAAGTCCTGTGCGAGCAGCTGCACGAACACAACGTTTATGTCAAATGTCTGTGTGTGCGGATGTGTGGACGTGTGTGTGTGCATGTGTGTGTGTTTGCTTACGTGCAACGTGCATACAGAGTGTCATTAGAAAAACTCTACATACCATGTGTATGTGCCGGCTGCCGGCGTCTACCTCGCTTGCGCTGTCTCTGCCCGGCGGCCTCGCTCTTCCCGACCTTCCACTCACCGCGAGTTCCCGGTTCGTCCGGGTTCGAAACGACACAGCGTCGTCGTCCAGGTGACAGTGATGCTGGTCCTGCAGGAAAGAGCCCCTCGCTCACTGTCCTGAAGACGCCTTTCCTCGCACCCAGTGCGTCCACACAGCTCGCACGTCGAGACAGGCGCCTGCTCTCTGCGGAAGGCGCGGGGGACGGGGCTGCACCGGCCCCCTGAGCGGACGGAGCCGGCCGTCGTGGGGGCGACGTCCTCCTGGTCACGGACCCGCCGGACGCCCCCTGAGGAGCAGCCGCTGTCTCTCGTTCCTCCTCTGTCTTTACTCCTGCTGCCCTTTCCCCTTCTTACTTACCTACTGATTCGCGTTCGTCCAGACTACGATGGGGCAAGGAGCCTCCGAGACAGGCACAGGGGAGACCCCAACTCAGGGGGCTGCACACGCACCCCCGGCCATCGGAGCCCGGCCGGCTCCCCCCGTCAGCACTACGGAGCGGAGGGTGTGGGTCCCAAGGTTGCGCCCCCACTTTGCACGGCTCCCTAACAGGCACGGGCATTGGCTGGGCTGGAGGCACCACCGTCCTCCACCCGTCCGCGGTTCCTCGGCCGGCAAGTTAGGTGCGTAAGACCAGGCAACGAGAGCAAGACAGAGTTTACAGCGCGTGCCTCACGCGTGTGTGCGCACACACACACGCATGCACACGCATGCACACACGCACACACGCGCAACACGCATGCATGCGAGTACACACGTGCACACACATGCACGCGTACGCACATGCATGCACGCACATACACATACATGCACACACGGGCACACGTGTGCACGCGCATGCGCACATGCGTGCGCACATGCGCACGAGCACGCACGATGCGCGCACACAATATGCGCACACAGACACACATGCAAGCACACACATACATGCACACAAGCACACATGATGCACGCATGCGTGCACGATGTACAGGCATACATTCGCACAGACACACACATGCGCGCACACATGCACACATGCACACACGTGCATGCACACACACATACGCACACACGCGGGGACACGGAATGGCAGCACCCAGCAAGCTTGGGACTTGGACCATGTCACAGGCAATTTGCACAGATGTCACGAGGCAGAGGAAGAGCTGCAGGCTGGGCAGGTGGCCCTCGGTGGGAACTGCGGAGCAGGCCGCGCTCAGGCAGATCCTCGCCAAGGGGCGGCCCTACGCTGGGCGGCCGGTTCTGTCCCCCGGGAGAAGCCTGGTGACGCGGCCGTCCTCAGGAGCGAGGCGCAGACAGCAGTTCGGCCTCCGGCCTGCGCCGCGGACGTGCGGGCTGCGGGCGTCACGGCCGTGACAGATGCCCAAGCAGCGCCGGGAACAGCACGTGGCCGACAGTGCTTCCGTCCCTCCACAGGGGACGTGTGGCTCACGTGCACATTGACAGCTTCCCTAACGTCCTCATGTGTTACACGCACACAAAGCGTAAGGCGGCTTGCGCGCTGCCTCGCACCGGACACCTCGCAGTGACCCGCCGCTCATCCCGACCGGGAGCCTGACCCGCCCCCCACATCCCGGCCGCCCGCCTCCCGCCCCGCACATCTGGGCTCCGGGACCAGTAACAGCCGGCGACGTGGATTTGCTCCCGGACGCAAAGCCGATGAGTCTCCTGTGGAAAGTCAGTTCTGAGCTCGGGGCAGTGGGTTGTGCCAAGCGCCAAGCAGGACGGGCACGGAGCGGTGGGCTCACGCGTCTGCTCTGCTGCCTGCGTTTGAAGCTTCCACGAAGGGCTCGCTGTCTTGACAAGTCTGCCCTAACTGGCTGGCAGGGCGGGACCTGCCGTTTCGAGGCACGAAGGCCGGAGGACGGGGCCACGACAGCTCTGCGGCCCCAGACCGGGAAAGCAGACATCTGTCTTCGTGAACGGGTGGTTAGTGGCCACGAAAACACCCTGTAATCAGAGAGCATCGCGGTGTCGTCTAATTGAAAAATGAGTCTGGGGGAGCGTCCCGGGTCCGCACGTGTCCCCCCTCCGACCCCCTTCTTCCTCCCGGGGGACGCCAGGAAGGGACGGTGCGTCCGCCCCGCGGCCCGGTGCCTTCGGGAAGAGATGAAATTTCAGCAGAGACGGAGAAGCAGCACAATGAAAAATAATCACGGGAATAATTAGAAACAGGGCCCAGGCGTGGGGGCTGAGCGCACACCAAACGCGCACGTGCCACTTAGAGCCGAAACGCGAAGATTAAAGGGCGGGGGGCGTCTACATGGGGAGCCGAAGCGTGCGCAGCCCCCAGACAGCGGGGCAGGCGGACGCGTCCCTCGGACGCCCCGCGTGGGGTCAGCGCTCAGGCTCCCCGTGCGCTGCTCTGAAAAAACGCAGCTTCCCTTTCCAGACCTGATGTTGAGAAGAGTCGCACAGAGCTCTGAGGAAGGCAGGGAGGGGGCCCAGGGGGACGCGGCCAAGACGGGAAACCTGGACTCGCTGCTCGGACGCACGGACGAGGAGCACGCGCTCCGTCCACGCAGGGGAGCGTTACGCGGCCGTGAAAAGGCGTGGCGGGCTGTGGGGACGTGGCGCTCCGTGCACGGGGGGAGGCGGGTGACATCCACATCACACAGAAGCCGCCTTGTGAAGTGTGTGCTCGCCCATGTGCAGTGTGTGTAACCATCACCTGTCTCCAGATCATTCTCGGCCCCGCAGAAGGAGGCCGGGCCCTGTACGCAGTCACGGCCACCGCCTCCCCCAGCCCGTGACGTCCGCTCACCCACTTCCTGTCCACGGACGTGCGTGCTCCGGGCGATTCGTGTAAGTGGAGCCGCACCCTGTGTGACGTCCTGTGTCTGCGTGTGTCACTGAGCATCGCGTTTTTGAGGTTCACCCATGTCTCAGGGAGAAGCCGCCAACACGCTCACGAGACCAGGAAGCGGGTGTCTGGGCGAGAGCTGCGGGTCCACGGAAAGTCCCAGAGCCCTGCGGAGGTGCCGGCTGCCCGCCTCGGCCTCACGCACGCTCCGGGTTGCAACCACCTGGACGGTAAACTCGGTCGAGTGATTTCAGGCACCCGGGGTGCGTTTGCCCCAAACTGTGCACGTGTCCTGCGGTGCGGGGTGGATGGCGATGCGGCCCACGGCTGAGCACGCAGAGTAGGGGCTGGGCCGGCTTCTCGAAGGGCTGGCAGAGGCCACTGGCACAGCGATGCCCTGAGCTCTCTGAGACCAGAGGGATGTAGAGACCGAAACGGAGCGGCCGACCGTGGAGCCCCCGAGCGGAGCTGGCGGCGAGAGGGCCGTCCCCACCACCGACTCAGCCCGGGGCGTCCGTGTCCCTCTCTGTCCTCTGCGTCCACGGTGCCCCCCAGTCCCGCCGCATTGCATCGGAGCGAGAAGCAGAAGCCACTGCGGGTCGTGATCACTGGGCTCCAGCCCTCCCGCCGCCCCGGCCCGCCTCGCACTCAAGCTCCGCCCATGATGCCCCGCCGGGAACTTCTCTGTCGTTGAAACCACTGGACCCCTGACCTCCCCCAGCAGCACCCCAAGCCATCTGCACGGCCTGCGGGCGAATCACGAGACAAATTTCCTCTTTGGAGTCAAGGTTCATCTCAAATTATAACGAGCCAGAGAAGACCTTAATTACAGGGCAGCACGGGGCCCCGGCACCCCCCGAGGGGCCAGCACCTCGCTCGGGGGAGTCGTGGGCGTCCCTTCCCTGCAGGTGGAGTAAAATATGACGCCACAGCGCGTTCATGACGACGGGAAACCGCACTGCAGCTGTGCCTCCCGCGGGCGTCTGGGGCAGGCGCGGAGCTCCCGTTCCGGGCACGGGCGTCCCGCTCGGAAATGAACGAGCGCCTCGGGGAGAACCCTCTGCCTGCCTGGCTCACGTGCAGACCCTCCTGGCTAGTTCCGCTCACCCGTGACGGTCGCCGGGCCAGCCCGGCTGGCTCCCGGGCGGGCGGCAGGCAGGGTAGGGGCAGCTCCTGGCCTCAGCTCTGGAGCCTCCAGCTTCCCCAGGCCTCTGCCTTCCCTTCTCTCCCCCAGGCCCGGAAATGCGCGGAAAAGCTGGCCGGCCGGTGAGTAAACAAAAGCCGGGTGGCTCGTGGGTGCGAAGTGATTGACTGCGTCGGAGCAGACGCTAATCCCTCATTATTCACGGCGCCCTGGACCCCCACCCCATTCTGCCCCTTCCCCTACTAAAAATGACGTGCGGGCTGTTAAGCATAGTAATTGCTCGTGAGTGGGTCTGGCTTATTGTCCCTCTTGATTTTGCCTCGAAGGCAGGGTCTCTCCTCCGCGGAGGTCAGGGGTCGCCTGCTGAACCATGCAGACCCACAGTCCCTCGTGCATCACGCCGCTGACAAGCTGCTGCTAATGATTAAACCGCCGCGCATTACACTCCGGCGCTAAATTGGTATCACCGGAGTGATGGATGACGCGTCCCACGAACAGATTATTGCCGCCAATGACCTTGTAGGCTGCGAGGCTGTTTCCACACAAGTGACGTCTCTCGCCCAGCACGTGTCACCGCAGCCCCAACAGCGACACGGCCGTGTGCGTGCGTGCGTGTGCGGGTGCGTGTGCACACGTGTGCGTGCGCGTGCATGCGTGAGTCCACGTGCAAGCTGTTTCTATCTGGGACCTGTTCCTCGTCCTTTCGACGGCTGCTTGGAGCAGCCGCCCTAAGTGGATCGGCCATATGAGATGCATGCGAATTGGGGCGTTTTAATACACGTGAAATAAAATGTCCGATGAGTAATATACACCCCGATAAATTCGGGATCCTGCTTTGTCCTCCCTGTCCACGGCGGGGTAAGAGAAAGGACATGGAAAGTCATGCGGCTTGTCCAAGACGCCGCCCGCCCCTCGCCCGGGCAAGCCGTGGGTTTGGTCAGCTGCCGACAGACAGCGAAGGGGGTTCTGAGCTTCGGGAAGGGCCCCGCAGCCAGCGATGGCCGATGGTTCAGGGCAGGGTCCCCAGAAGCCAGAGGAGCAGAATGAGGCTGATCGTGGGGACGGACAGAAGCTGGCCGCGTTCACGGAGGCTGGGAGGTCCCCACGGGGGCTGTGACGCACGTTGGCACTGGGCCATGTGGGACACAGTCCGCTCTGCACCCAGGGAGCCCCCAGTGGACCAAATTGAGCCTTCAGTCGTGCTGAGCCGGGCGTGCTCCGCACACGGCCAGCTCGAGCCGCGAAGGGACGAGCGGGGCACGCACCAGGGTCCGGGAAGCTGGGATCCAGCTGCGTGGCGTGGCCGGTGGCACGTCCCACGCAGGGCGACGCTGGGACCCCGCCCAGGACGAGCAGGGGCTTCGGGAGATGGGACGCGATGCTCTCGCTGGCGCCGGCCACCTTGTCCTAGCAGGAAACACACGGCCACGCGGGAGCCGGGCTTCCTGTGCGGGGACGGGCGTCCCTGTGCTCGGCGTGGTCTGTCCGAGCCCCGCCGCCCACCTCGCAGGGAGCGTCCGCCCCTCCCTGCTCTTCCCGGCTGCGTAATATTCCCCTGGCTGGATGGACCTGGTCCGGGTGTCCGTTCGTGCAGCGTGGACGTGTGGACCGCGTCCGTGTTTTGGCATCATGAATTCAGCCCATCTGAAGGACGGGGGACCCCTCGGGTTGTCACCATTAAACAGCCCAGGACACATTCTCCGTCGGGGCCTGAGGGGACACGCTTGGGCCTGGCACCTGGCCCCGAAGACACACCACGCAGCCGAAGCCGCCTGCAGCTGTGATGCAGACCGGTCCCCTGCAGCTGCTCTGGGCCACGGCCCCCACTGCAGATGCTCCCGGCGCTTCACCCCCGCCGGCCACGCTCCCACCCCCCGCCGCCTGCTTCGTGCCCCTGCGTCTCGTCCTGTGGCACCGTGTGTCGGCGCCGCAGCCACGCCGGCCACCGATGCTATGGCTCCCTTCCTCGGGCTGCATACGAAGGAGGCTCGGCTGACAGCTAGGGCAGGCGGGGAGCCGCGTCCCCGGCACACACGGGCCACCGAGGCCCGGGCTGCCGCCCTCGGCTCCGACACGACGCAGCTTTCACACACGAGGCGCCCAGACTCTGGGAAAGTGCGCAGGGGAGAATGCGCGTGCGTCTGAGAGTGTGGCTTTGTAAGCGGAATTATCATGACGTAACGATCGTGCATTTATCAAAAGTAAGGGTTTCTCCGTCATGTGTGAAATTACATAAACAGATATAAAGTTATGTAAAATGTATTTGGCCGTATGGAAATTACATAATTTTATAAATTTATGGAAATTACACATAATTAAAGATATACAGAGGCCCATAAATTATAATTACGTACGTGCGCACGCGCCTGCACATGCGCACACACACACGCACACACACACGTGCACACGCATACGCGCACACACGCACACACACACGCACACGCACACGCACATGCGCACACGCACACGGTGTGGACCTTCCGCTCCGTTTGCATGAGCGTCTAGGGCACCGTCCACACTGCACGCTTACAGGAGGGACATGTAGTAAAAAGCCGGGTGACCGAGGGCGAGAGGTGGGGTCCCCTGCAATCTCTTCACATATGTCCGGGGCCTCTGGGCCTCCTCCAAAGGCTCCGAGGTCTTCGCTCTTTGCGCACGAAGGGTCCCCGAGACGGAAAGGCGGCGGACGGCCGGCACGGCGCGCAGGGGCCGCGGGTCCGTGTGCCGGCGTCTGCCCCCATCGTCCACAGCTGAGCCGATGGACACTCCCAGGCGACGCTCCCTCCCCGTGGGGCTGGAATGCACAGGTGGCACGGGGACCACGGGGGCTCCGTGTACGCGGTGAGGCAGCTGTATGTGTGGGGTCAGCTCGTGCAGGGGGCGGTGGGGAGGACACGGTGACCGTGAGGAGCCGCTGACGCCTCCTCCGGCAGCTGACGTGGGGACTCGGGTCTCAGGAGACAACGCTGTTTCGAGGTGCTGCTTCTGACATCCCTGAAAACACGAGGCGCTGGGCACCGGGCTGAGGTGGGGTCCCCCTGCGGGCACTTGCAGAGACAGAGAAAGGCTCGCAGGGGACACCTGCGATCACCCATGAGGTTGAGGGGTGCACGGGGTGCGGCTTCCACAGAGAACAGGGGCGATGAGGAAGGCGGGGCTTCGGAGCCGGGCAGTAGCGGGGTTCGGGAAGGACGCCCCTCAGTGACGACCGCCACCCCGTCTACACGAGAGGCGCCTGCCGAGCGCAATGGGATGAAGGGCCACTCGGGCTGGACATCAGGAAGCAAAGGGGGGAGACGCAGACACAGAGGAGATGGAGGCAGAGATGGGAGGGACGCGGCCACCAGCCCAGGGACGCCTGGGGCCCCCGGACGCTGGGAGAGGCAGGAAGGACCCTCCTCTGGGGCCTCCAGAGCGTGCGAGGCCCTGGGACACCCGATGTCACCCTGCTGGCCCCCAGGACTGGGGGGGACGTGCGTCTCTGGTTTGGAGACCCCGCTTGGTGGTCATTTCTGCTGTACCTCATCTCCGCACCCCACACGAAGCCGCCTCCCGGCCCTTCCCAGGCTCCCGTGGGCTCCGCACACCTGCACCTGCGTGACATGCGCCTCCCCTCCTGCCTGTCACGACTCCTTTATCATCCGGGGCCAAGGTCACTGCCGTGGGCTGGATGTTTGTGTCCCCGAGCTTCGTCTGCTGAAGCCCTGAGCCCCGATGGGAGCGTCAGGACGTGGGGCCTGTGGGTGGGGACCCGGCTGAGACGGGCCGTGAGCGTGGGGTCCCCGTGACGGACTCGGTGTCCTCCTCAGAGGAACGGACAGCAGTGCCCTCGCTCCCTCTGTCTGTCCGTAACACACAGAAAACCCCCAACGCTGCCCTCACTTTCCTCAGAGACGAGACGTCACAGACGCCACGTCCCACGCTCACGCGCCGCCGCCTGCAGATGCTCTCACGGGGCCGGGTCTTCGCTGTGCTGAGACGGGAGCGAACGTGCCGCCTGCGGCGCCGTGGGACGCGCAGTGACGAGCGTCGTGGGGACACGCGGACGTGAAGCCACACGGCCCGGCTGCAGGCGGCAGGGGCCACAGCGGGACCCGGAGGAACAGGCCGTCGGCTTCGCTCAGGAGCCCAGAAGTGCGTGTGTGTGTGAGAGACAGACGGACAGACGGACAGACGGAGGGCGGGAGAGAGGGAGGGGGAGACACGGGGAGGGAAGGAGGCAACGGAGCGCGTGCCGTCCACCCCGAGACGCCGCACGCACAGGCTTCACAAGAGCAGCCTGGCTGACGAGAGTCCATTGGGGTCGGGCTCTGGGGGACAGGAGGACCGTCCGGCAGAAGAGGAATCATCCCTTCCCCTTCACGATAATGCCCCGGCCACGCCAGCCCGGAGCGTGACCACGTGGCTGGTGACCGCTGAGGACGTGGGGTCAACGCCCTAGAGCGGGCCACAGTGACGGAGCCAGCTCGTCCCAGCCAGAGCCCGGGCGGCCGGAGCGAGACGCCGGGGCCGGCCCGGTGGGGGCACCACACGCCCCGCATTGTGCGCCCGAGGTCACTACGTCAGGACGAGCGGCCGTGTTGGATCAGCGGGTCGCCGGCCGTGCAGCGCGTGTACGCATGGCTGTAACGCAGCAATCGCTGAATATGTTTTTAAGTCTTTTTAGGGGAGCAAAGTGCGTTGTGAGTTTTAAGGACTCGTGAACCCTGAAATGGACGCGCGCGGCTGTGTCGGGTCCGCTGTGAACACGGACGGTGGTGGACGCTGGCGGCTCCGGCTCAGAGTCCAGGGCCCTGGGAGGCGGCGAAGCGGACGGGGCGCCTGGAACGCGGGAGGGGCTCGCGCTCAGGGAGCGGGACTCTGGGGCAGGAGCCGGGGAACCCGCCCGGCCTGGCCCGGCCGTCGCCGTCAGCTTCGAGGCCGTTCCAAGCCGTGTGCTGCTTCTGCCTCGGATCAGCTGAGTGCGAACGTAGACAAAGGGGCGACTCTACCCAGCAGGGGGAACGGGGGCCGGGGACGCCATGCTCGGTGCTGCGGCCGGGACCCCGACGGCCGCCGCGCGTCCTGCCCTGACACGGCTGCTGGGCCCGGGCGCTCACCGCCGCGCCGTCTCGGGCGCGGGGGGCCCTGGGCTCGCACGTACACAGGAGCAAACTCGTTCCACGTCCGATTCCGTCGTGTCCACGCGCCGGGAAAGATGAAAGGCTTCGGGGGCCTTAACACGCGCCCCCCCCGTCCCGAACGTTGTGACCGCGGACACACGAGGCTGTCGCGCTGCAGCGAGAGGCTGGGGCCGTGTGCGACGGACGTGCTTCTCCGCGGGGCGGCTTCGCCGGCGGGGGGCCGGGGCCCAGTGAAGGCGAGCGGAGCCTGTGCGGGCGGCGTCCCCAAGAACCCGGAACCGCGTCCCCTCCTGCCCCGCACACCCCGCTGTGCCCGGGTGCGGGCTGCCGCCCCAGCATCGTGGGCGTGGGGAGGCCCTGCCTCGCGCTGGGGCACACGGCCGTCACGCTGTGCACACCTGCACCTCCCGGCCCGGCGAGCACCATACCTTCCGTGGCTACAGGGACGTCACGGGCGTGATGAGCTGATGGAGAGGGAGATGGGCTGTGGCCCCGGATGACGAGGGCGCGGTCTCCTCGGGTGGCCCCGTAAGAGCAGACACATCTCCGTAGCCAGAGTATGTGACGCTGCAGATGCCGCAGTGTGCCAGAGGCCACACGTGCCGATTCTGGGGAGCCCCTGAGCAGCATGAGCAGGTGTACAGGCTGCCCCAGCGGTGAGGACCAGCCCGTGGCCGGGGACAGTCTCACGGGCGCAGGGGGCCAAGCTGGCCCCAGCGCTGACCGCGTCTGCACGTTTTCAGAAGACCCCGGTTTGCTTAGAGCCCATCGTTCCTGACGACATGAAGCAGCCACAGAGGCTCAGACCGAAAACGTGACGCCGTGAGCCAGGCCGCCGGGGACGCAGGGCGCCGGTCACTGAAAGTGGCTCCACGTGGGGTGTTTGTCACATGCGGAAGAAGGACCTCACGCCGGCCGCCAGGACCCAGGGGACGGCAGCGGGGGCTCCCGGCAACCATTCCCTCTGCAGAGTCCGGCCCTCGGGCCTGGGGGGCCCCGTGGCCTCGTGTGGTCTCAGCGCCCCGTCCCACTGGGCGTGTGTCACGCAGACTCAAGTCGGGTAACCGTGCGTGGCACCGCTGACGCGCGTGCTCACCTCGCCGTGCCACGGGGCTCCGATTCCCGGGCCCTGTCACCGCCGTCGTGGGACGCGTCACTGGGAAATGCGTGTGACACCAGATCCGCCGCGTCGTGGATGCCGACGGAGGCTGGACGCCGCCTCAGCCACCTGCCCCCAGCGCGGCCACGACCCCGAAGCAGCATCGCGACCTCCACACGTCCCCGCGCGCCTCTGCCGAGTGGCGTCTCCGTGAATGATCGACCTCGCTGACGGAGCAGCAGACAACTCAGCAATTGCTACGTGAATCATCTAATTTTACCAGCTTTTCTCAGGAAAACCGGTGGACGGAAGTGCAGGACCGGGGAGGACTGGGCGCCGCGGGCTGCTGAGAGGGTGCTGACCGCCGTCCATGCCGTCGCTGACCACTGCCCTGGAGAGCGGCCGTCCCCGTGACACGCACGGCGGCTGGTCGTGTCCACAGAGCCGGACTCAGGCAGCAGCGCGGCCACGAGCCGCGCCCCCGCCTCCCTCTGCGCGGCCGAACACCGTGTCCTCACGAGAACGGCCGCGGCCGCTCAGCGCTCGCCTCCCGGAGGACGTTGGGCTGCTCCCCTTCGTCGTGGTGAACGGAGAAGCGCGTTGGAGGGCTGAGGTCTCCCCCCTCCGACCCCGAGCTCTGTCCCCTCAGACCCCGAGCACCGGGCCGCAGGAGGTCGTTCTGCAGGCGTGGGACGGGCTGGGTCACTGTCCCTAAAGCAGTCAGAGGGACACTGACCCCGAGACCCCGAGAGCTCGTCCTGCTGGAGCCATCTGTGCAGGCCGAACGTGAAGCGGACCGAGGGCAGCAAAGCGTTGTCCTCCCGTGGAGCCGGCCGAGACTGCGGGGCGCGGGGTCTTCCTGGCCTTCCGTCCCCGGCCGCAGCGGCTCTTGCTGACGCCTCCAGTGCAGGAGTCCGGCCTCCCCGGGTCACCGTGCCCGGTGGGGGCGCCGCTCCCGGTCCTGCGGCGATGGGCGGGTCCAGCCTGCTCACGGCGTGGACGGTCACCGCACCCTGCCCATGCCACAGTAGGCCGATCGTGGTGACAGCATGTGCTTGTGGTTGGTTTTGGGGTCCTCGGCGACGTCACGGGCTCCGCCCGGCAGTGAGCGGAGGTGCCTGCGGGGTGGTGGGCGCGGCCAGCGCTGACGTCTGTGGCGTCGTCCGGTGTCCGCCCCACGCGAGGCGGCTCGCCAGCCTGGCAGCTGCAGGAGAAGCCAAAACAGCTTTGTCTTGATTCTGAGTTTCTGCCCCGTGCTGCAGATCCAATCACCAAAGTGGCTCCTCGGGGAATTCGCAGACGGGCCCGAAATCGTTAAACCGGGAGACCCAGGTCCCTCCGCCCTGGACGTCGTGGGAAACGGCCTCCACCGGCAGCAGCGGGAACGAGGGGCTGAACGAGCGGCCGTCCCCACTCACGCCTCGTCCCCGTCCACGCCGCTCACTCTGCAAAGTGCCGCAGGCCGGGCTCCCGCGGTCGGCCGCGTGCAGGCAGTGATCACGGCGTCACCGGAGAGGACACGGAGCTGGGACCGTGAGGTGCCCGTGCTCCGCGGTGTCACGTTTCCTTCCTTTTCTTTGGCTTTAAGTCCACTGTCGATACGACTGGATTAAACTGCAGCTCAGGAATCCAGGTGAGTGGCCGTGCGAACCTTTATCCATCCATCCCCCCAAAACCAGCAGGAAAAATGCAGAAATCCTGGAAGATGGCAGATCGACGGCAAGAGACGGCACGGCGGAGGTCGACGGCCGAGGGGCGGGCTGGTGTCGCTCCGGACACGGCCTCAAGGAACAGGAAGTCGCGTCCTCGCAACACTTGGGTGGACCGTCACCCGGGACGCCCGCTGGAGGAGCCGGCGTGGGCCGCGGGCCGTCAGCGACAGCGCCGGCTCCGCAGAAAGCAGCTCCTGCCCGCGTTCGGGGCACTTGGGGCCCCTCGCCATCGGCGGGGAACCGGGGACAGGCGGAGGCGCAGACACCCACGTGCCGATCACCGAAGGCCCCGCCCGTGTCCCACAGGAGCGGACGGTGTGAGCCCCGCGTGCCGGCGCCCTCCCTCCTACGACCAACGCCGGCTTCGTCCCCGGCCTCTGTCACGTCCCTGACACCCTCAGAGTCTCAGACGTGTCCCGTGCTGCCCAGCGAGCGTGGAAACACATTGCGGCTGGATTCGGTACCGTGTACTTTGTCTCGAAATCTGTTCTTTCAATAGAGTCCCCGAACGTGTCGAGGATAATGACGATGACGATAGCGACGATTTCACGAGCGTCCTCACGCGGCAGACGGCAGACGTTGGCAGAGCATCGCCGCCTCCCGCTGTCCCGGAACAGGAAAGTGAGCACCGGTGTCCCCCACCCTCTGACGGACGACGGGCGAACAGGGGCCTCGGTGTCAGGAGCTCAGCCGCCGCGGACGGCATGTGGCTACCATGTCCTGTGCCTACCGTGTCCCACACCTGCCGTGCCCCCGGCCAGCGCTGGGATCCTGGAGCCGGGCCATCGGAAACGCAGGCGCCGTGGGTTAGGCATGTTACGCTGTGCGCATCACACGCGTGCCCTGTCACAGTTGACCCCAAACGCTGTGGGGTCGGGGTGCCGGCCCCGGTACAGGCGAGAATGCACGCATCCGTGACGCCCCCGAACGTCACCGCGGACAGCGCCCTGTCGACGGAGCTGCACCGACGTGGTGCACAGCTGATCGGCACGCGTTCCGCCTGTCACGTGCGTTGTGTGCTGGATGCTCACGATACGTAAGCTGGAGAAAAGTAAACGCCATTGACATTTACAGAATTTACTGGGAAAAAATCCACGTTCACATGGACCCGCACTGCTGAAACCCACTATCGTAGGGTCTGGTGTGTGTATGATACATGTTATCAGCAATGGTATACAATCGCGATGTATTCTTCATAATTATTATTCGCGAAGCTATTAATAATTATTATTTACTAACCTGACGCACCGAAAACCCCTTTATCTCCCTTGCCTGCGGGCGGGTCAGGTAAAATCACAAAGTGGCCGTGGCCACATGGCGGTTTCCACTGACCCCTCGTGGAGGAGTCCAGGTGACTGGCGCTCGGAGATCCACGCCCTGCCTGGGTTCACGCCTGCCACGGCCACGGGGGCGCCGTGGCTCACGGATGCTCCACACCACACCGCAGCCTCGGGTTGCGCCCTTCGGCGCTCACGGGGAAGACTCCGAAGTCGCGGATGATCTTCAGGACCCTTCCCCAGGCCCGTGGCAGATGCCAGCTACCAGCCCGCGAGGCAGGGCACCCTCCGGCCGACGGGCCGCCCCCCGTCTGCTCGCCGTAGCACAGAGCTCCTCAGTGACGCTTCGTTACGAATATTGGTACATAAAATTCACCACTTCAAGCATCTGTGTGTCCGAGGTCTGTCCACGTGGCAGCGGATGTCAACACCTCGCTCCTTTTCATGGCTGCGTAATATTCCCCTGTGTAGACGGACCCCATGTACTGACCTGTCCGTCCCGTCACGGACATTCGGTGGCTTCTGCCATTTGGTGACGGTGACCACGGCTGCTGTGACCATGCGTGCACGGGTTTCGGTTTGAGTCCTGTCTTCTTTTCTGTCTGGTCCGTGGACCGCCTGGAAGGGGGCTTGCTGCTCTTCTGGAAATCCCATGCTGACGTCCTCTGGGGGGCCTGGGGGCGCTGTGAGAGTGAGGACCAGCGGCCACAGCAGCCCCGGAGGCCGGTGTCGGGAAGAGCAGGGGGAGGACTGCACAGCAGGTCTCGGGAGGGACCCGCCCAGGACAAGGGGCGGCGGGCGAGGCCAGAGGCCATGGGGCCTACAGCACACAGCAGCCCACACGCACCTTCGTCCCACGGGATTCACACCGGAGGTGATGCCGGGGCTGTAGGACGAGCCGCCTCTTCCTGCCAGCTCTCACGGACAGCAAGACGTACAGGCGGCCTAGGGACCAGTCCTCTGTCTTGAGTTTCTGGCCACGGTGGGAGGCGGGAGGCGCAGCCAGACCACCCACAGAGCAGCCTGGGCTGGCAGACAGCCCTGGAGCTCGGCTCACACTCAGGCAGCGTTCCCACGCCCCTCCCCGCCAGCTCCTAATGCTGCAGCTTCCCAGCCACACCCGGGCCCTGGGGCCTCGAGACCCCAGGACCCTGCAGAGACAGCCAAGGTGTGGGGAGGCCTGCTCCGCAGCTTCCCAGGGTGCAGGGTTCAGAAACGGACTCGGGGGTGACTCTGCAGAGCCAGCAAGACCGTGCACCCCCATACCGCGAGTGCCCCCCGAGTCCCAGGGCGGGGACTGTCGGCTTCGCACAGCCCGTGACGCCTCGACATCTCCTGCCGTCACGGAAACTGTCGGGAGAGACAGGACGGCGTCCACCTAGATTTTAGGTCCGAATAAGCACATAAATGTTGTTTGTAAAGTGAATAACCACTACTTGCGTTGATAATAAATACTATTAATAACCAATGCAGTGGAGGACGCGGTCATGGACCACAGCACTTTGCGCGGAATGGCACGTCATTTTCCTGCAGGACACACACAGGCTGTGTGTGCGCGCACACACGCACACATGTACACACACACATAACATGTGTGCGCACACATGTACACATGAGCGCACATGTACACACAGGCCTGTGTGCGCACGCGCATGCTCATACACGGCCACACATGTATGTGTGCACGGGCATGCACACACGTGTGCACATGGGCACACATGCTGTGTGTGTTCGCGTGTGTGTGCGTGTAAGCATGCATGCGCACGCACACATGCTGCGTGCACAAGCAGACATGCACACACATGCGTTCATGCACAAACACGCATACACATGTACACAGATGCCGTGTGTGCATGCGCAGGCATGCACACATGCAGGCACATGTGCACATGCACGCACTGTGTGTGCGTGCAAGACACGGGCACAGATGCATGCACACATGCAAGCACACATGCACATGCACACATGCCATGTGCACACAAGCACGCACATGTGCACGTGCGCGTGTACACACATGCCATGTGTGCGCACACAGACAGGTGCGCACGGATATGTGCACACATGCAAGCACACATATGCATGCACACACGTGTGTGCACACATGTGTGCATGCGAGCATGTACACATGCCGTGTGTGCACACGCATACACATGCACGTGCATGCTGTGTGGGCACACACTCGGACACACACACGCACACACATACAGCCATCGTTTCTGTCTATCTCACAGGACTTTGATAAGCCCGTGACGAATGTAAACGTTGCATGATCACATCTGACAGTTCCTGGCGGCCGCGCTGAGCCCTGGAAGGAACACGCTCCGCCCCCCCCGACCCGAGGTTGAATCTGCGCAGAAACACGGGGCTCATTTAAGCAGCAATTAAAGACCCTTATGGACTGGAGGAGAATGAGATGATTAATGCAAAGGGCCTTGTTTAATGGGGATATTAAGTAAACTGCTGGTTAAAATGCCCATATATCATCCGCGGGCCCCTAATTGGCTTCCTGTTCCTCCGGCATGTGGCATTTTCAGGAGGAATTACGTTCCTTTAGTGCGACCGTTGCAAACGCCATAAATCAAGCTCGTGCATTCGAGCTAATTGTGATGGAGACGACAGTTAAGCCGTGGCCTACTAGGGGGCTCGCAATGACGCTCCATTACGGCGTCCTCGATGCAGATAGCAGGACACGCAAAGCAACGCCGCCTCCCACGCCCCCGGCCCGAGGACCGAGCCCGGGCTGCTGAGCGCCAGGCCTGGCCAGGGCGCTCCGCCCACACGCTGCTCCCGCCACCCCCAGGTGCTATGGGGGGCGTGAGTGGACCAGCGGGGGAGGGGGGTGATCACAGCCCGCCACAGGCGTCTCGCGGCCCTACCCAGCCCCGCGCCTTGTGTTAACGAGCACAGAGACGGCAGCTGGATAAGGCAGGGCGACGTTCCGCGTGGTCACGGCTCAGCTGGGTCCTCGGGAATTCCCGTATCGGGGTGTCACGCCGGGACCTCAGAATGCGCCTGTGTTTGGAGATGAGATGAAGGTAGAATGAGGCCACCAGGGGGGACCCTGATCCAGTAGGACCGTGTCCTTGTGAGAAGAGGCAGAGGGGGAGCACGCGGAGACGCCGCCCCCATGCCCGGCACAGAGGCCCCAGGAGAAACGAACGCTGACACCTCCTGGATTGCCGGCGTCCAGCCCCGGGACGAGGGCAGAGAAACGTCCCTCCACCGTCCACCGTGCCCGGGACAGCCGCCTGAGCTGGCTCGGACCCACGCCCAGCCTGTGAGGACTTCCCTCGCGTGCTTTCCAGCTCTTTCTAAGAATCCCGATTTACACCCAAGATGCCGGTCTGTACTCACTTTGTTCCGAGCCCCTGAAGCTCCTAGCAACGCGCTGTGGGATTCGAACGACACGTGTGAAAACACTTTAGGTCAGCCTCGTGCTCCCTTCCATCGTCCGGGCCTTTCTGTGGTTTACACCGGCCGGTCTCCGTGTCCCCTGAACGTGAGAGCTGTCCCTGTCACCCTCGGCACCGGCACGGAGTGTCACTCACAGCCCAGGCAAGGGACCAGGGTGTGACAGGACGGGGAGCCGGGCAGGACCTGGAGACGGTCGGCGGCAGAGCTCCCTTTATTGGAGGGCGCGTGGGGGGCCTAGCACGGCGACTCATTGGACAGGCATTAGCTAATTCCAAAAGTCGTGTGAATTACGTGCAGCTGTCACAGCCGACTTTCACACGTTCATTAAACACCCTACGGAACATGGGGTTCCTTCCACAACGAGGCGTCGCACGACACTTAGGGTGACACCAGAGGGGCCGGACGTCCGTGCGTCTTCAGTGAACTCGCATCGAGACGAGATGTCAGCCGGGGAAACCTTCGGTCATCACGTGTCGTCACCGAGCGTCAGATCGGGCGGGAAGTGAATACGTCTGTGTGTTTTGTTGTCCAGCTCGTTCCAGGAAGAAAGCGACGTCGCTAAGCAAAACGGGGTTCCGGCTCCTTCCGTGGGTGGGTGGGCAGTGACGGATCAGGCAGTCAGGGGCCCCAGAGGGGGTGCTGACGCATCCAGCGGCTCGGGGGGTGCAGCTCTGGGGGGGCGGGCAGCGTCGGGAACGGCGGCTGCAGGAAGAGCAGTTGGACTCCTCCCGGGGCCGCAGGGAGCCCCTGAAGCTCCTCAAGCGGGCGGCGGCAGCAGCAGGGAGGGCGCGTGAAGCGCACTGTGGACGACACACGTCCGGGCAGGCGAAGCCAGCGGACGTTCATCATCCGCTCGTTCAGCAAGTGGACACTGGACGTTAAATCCCGCTCAGCAGCGGTGGCCGGACAGACCGAAAACGAACGAATAAAGATTTGGGGTTCGGGCGTCACACATAGATGAGCAAAGACTCCAGAGTAAGACATGCTCAGCCAGAGCTGAGATCGGGGCGCGTGGAAGGGGAGGGGCTGAGCTGCCGAGAACTAGTGGGCGGCCGTTCCCGCAGGGGACGTAGCTTCTCAGAAGACCCAACAAGCTCCAAGCTTCACCTGGGGACGACAGGACCGAACTCAGGTGTGTGCAGACCCTACCTGGCGGGCCGAGCAGCCATGCTCACGCCACAGTCATGCGCACAGCGTGCATGTCACACACTCACACACACAACACACAATCACACACACACGCGTGACTCGCACACGCGGAAGCAGCAGGCACATACAACAGCCCGCTCTGTGTGCACACACGTGCGCACGGCCACACGGCATCCCAGCGCCCAACCCGCCTGGTGCCACCTGCCGCAGAGGAAGGAGAGCCCTGGGGACCCGCGAGCGAACACGGCCTGGGTCGAGGGCTCTGCATCCGGCTCACGCCCTCGGCTCCTGCAAAGACGACCCTCCAGCACAGAGCTGGGATGGCATCGGACGCTTCCCCGTGGAGGTGGTGACCCCGCATCCCCACCTCACAGTACCCGCTACCAGGAGCTGAGGGGCAGCCTCAGCCGGCACGTTTCCAGTCAGAGCCGGTGCGTAGTGGCGGCTGCTCACCGCCCTCCCCAGTGGCACAGTGACAGCCGGGCTGGACGCAGTGCGGGAGCAGGAAGCCGTGTTTCCTGTTCCAGGGGTGTTGAGTCTACGGCCAACACGGGGCGCCAGGCGGCTACGTCTGGAGGGTTCGCGACACAGCTGGAGGCAGCAGTGTCCGGAGCTGATGGCCAATGTGCCGCTGTCCTTCCGGGCAGGGAGGGTGACCCCGAGAATGACATGTCAGGGCATCAGGTGCTGCGTCATCTCCCAGCCCAGCGGGCAGCCTCCGCAAGGCAGGACAGCCAGCAGCACAGTGGGGGGCTGGGGAGGGCCAGGTGGTGGGCTCTCAGATGGCTCAGCTTGCACCCCTGCACACAGTCCCCCAGCTCGTAGACAGTGCATGGAATGAGTCACTGCCAGATGCCACCCCCTCGAACGGGTTGTAGAGGAGACAGCCATTCCCCAGGCAGCGTGGCCTTCGCTAAGCTTCGGGCTGGTGGCCTGCAGGCCCCCTCCCGGCGTAGGCAGGAAGCCGCCGCGCGGTGAGCGGGCCCCGTGGTGGGGACGGCGAGTGTCTCCTAACAGCTGGGAGAGGCCTTGGCCAGCAGCCAGCGAGCAAACGGGGCCTCGGCTCCTAAAACCACAGGAAATTGGATTTTACCAACAGGCGGAATGCGCCTGGCGAGGCCCCCGAGCCTCAGATGGAAACGCGGCCTGAACACGTGTAGATTAAAGCGCATGACAAGGAGGAGGGAAGGTGAGAGCGACACATGGACTTAGCGCGTCTGCAGCCCCGGCGTTCGGGCAGGAAGGATCAACTTACAGGCGACGCGAAGCAGCCCGTCACGCACGCCGTGCTGTCCAGAGGAGTCGTGAAGCGATGCTGACCCGGCACGTGACGGCACGTGAGAGGCGGGGCAGTAAAACCACGAGATCGGGACGAAGCGGGGAAGGGGGGCGGGGGCTGGGGAACAGCGCAGATGGGCAAACGCACGGCACACGGTCAGGAGACGGACTTAAATCAAACGAGCCAACAGCTGCACAGCCCGGCAAAGGCCCGTGGCTCCGCGCGCAGACGCTGTCTCTCCAGGTGTTTCAAATAACCCTTGATGACAGGACACGTGCGTTTCCGTACGCGGCGCACAAAGGGTGAGCGGTAAAAGCAGGAAAAACGCCAGATCACTCAAACACTAACCACAAACAGGCCGGCCTGGCCGCACTGCTGCCGACGGGCAGCCCGTGGGATCAGACGCCGCCCTGCAGACGAACAGCAGCATTTCTCAGGGACGCACAGGTCAGGCCCCCACGAGAACGCAGCCCGCCACTCGGGCGCTCGGATGGCGAATCTTCGAAATACGGACCGCGAACGTCGGCAGAAGCAGCCACGTCTGGAACACCGGCGGCGGGAAGAGCAGCCGCAGATCCGCGGAGGCCACACGGGCTGGAGCGGGGCGGCCTGCAGCTACCGTCCCGTGCAGCTCACCCCACGCCGGTGCTGAGCACACCCTGGTTTCCAGGCGACGGTTTCGGGGGGCGTAAAGCAAGGCTCACCAAACATCGAAGGACTGAAATCACACGGAGCCCCGTCTCTGACCACAGGAGAATTCAGCTGGAAATCAATTTTTAAAAAAGAAGACGGAGACAACTCCCCAATGTCCGGAAATTGAGCCACATACTTCTCAAGAATTCAAGAGCCCAAAAGGGAAAAAGAAAAACAGAAAACGTGACAATCGGAAAATAATTTCAAGACGAGGGTCGTGATCACGACAGATCGAAACACGTGGCTCGCGGGAAAAGCTCTGTTTGGAGGGATAGTTCTGGCCTCAGATTTATATTTTACGAAGGAGGAAAAGCTGAAAAGCAATTATGGGCGAAGCCGTCCTCACCGGTGAGAAAATAAGAAAAACAAACTAAACGCACACAACACGGAAGACGGAATAATAACGAGCAGAGACGAATGAAACAGAAAACAAAACAGGACAGAACCCACAAAGCCAAAAGTCGTCTGTATAAAAAGACTAAGAAAAATGAAGGGACCTCGGACACGAGAGCGGCGCATGGACAAGGCACGAATTCCACAAGGGCGGGATGTTTTTAAGATGAGGGACGGCTTTGTTATAAATGTCAGAAGTAGCCTCACGCTGCGGAATCAGGCAAGGTGCGTGAGGCGGAGAACGTCTGCCACACACGCGGCGTGTCGAGACTCACGCGGGACGTGGGGTATTCGCTTCGTTTCGTATCGATCGTGGACGTCGAGTCCCTACGTTGCAAACTTTTCCACGAAGGCATCTCCAAGCCCACAGGGCGGTCCCCACGGGATCTGCCAAACGTTCAAGGAAGAAGACGCCGACCTTCCACCAAGTCCTCCGGGAAAAGCGGCCGAGGCCTCTGCCCGCGGCGGGCGGCACCGTCCAACCCGGCTCCAAGCCCACGAGGCAACCGCGCGAAGACGGAGGCCGAGTCCAGGGCACGCGGTCCCCAGGGGCCCACGCAGAGTCCGCGGCCCCCGCCCCCAGACGGCCTCGTCAGTGAGGAAAGCAACCCCACTGTGTTTGGGGGTCCCCTTCTCGCCCCGAACCTCGTTCTGACTCAACCAGGAAGCCGAGGCTAGAATGATTCGCGGGACAGAAACAGTGACAAAAAGAGTCACAGACTCGCTTCAGTGAACACATGTGGAGCGTCTGGTGGGCGAAGCCCCCAAAGAGAAGCCAAGGGCCACCCGCACCCCCTTGCGCCACGTGGCGGAGGCCGTGGCCAGGCAGTGGTCCGGAAACCCATCGCTGCGCACATGTCCTTCTGCCCACGGCGCCTGCAAAGATTAGGGTGACCCTGTGCTGTGTGCCCAGTGTACACGCATTTGCTGCATCGTGCTGAACAGTGACCAGAGCCCTTCAAGGGGGCTCTCACGGCCCGGCCACACGGAACGTGGTCCCCAGGCTCCCCCCAGCTACCTCGGGGTCAGCGTGGGCTGTGGACAGCCGCCCGGACCGATGTCACGCCCTCTCAAGTTCACCTGGCGGGCGCCGACGGGGCATCATGTACTAGAAATGACTGGATGACGGCCACAGAGCTCCCACCCTGCCTCTGCCTCCCTGCCCCTGCCTCGGGAGGGTGTGCTGTCACTCTGACTTCTAGAACTGCCCTCTGGCTCCGCTTCCGGAGAATTTAGCCTGACGTATGTGAATCCCCGCCGCTACCTCACGCCTTCCCCGCCCTGCTGTTCCCTCACCCCAATTTCCCAGTGTGACCGTTACTATTATTATTAATTATTTTTATTACCATTCCATCATCTGATGTCTAATATATATATATAGGTCGATTTAAATTCTTTTTTTAATAACGAGCGTGAAAATTGTGAAGGGGACGGAGTTTGCCGAGGCGGCCGCTCCTCACAGACTGTCTCGTTTCATCTCTCTGCCGGGGGAACCCGTCCTCCCCAACGAATTTGCTGTTCCAGATCTGGGACTTACCTGGCGTTGCCTCAGGATGAGACTCACCTGCAGCACGTACTGCGGGGAAAAGGCGATTTTCTTGTGTTTTCCCCAAAGTGCTTTTGCTCAGATGAAGGCAGCCCGCAGACCCCCCGTGAAGCTCATTCTCGCCTCATCCTTGGACCGCGGGCGAAGGCCGCCCCCGCCCGTGGCCCCATGTGCCTGTGTCCCCGTCCCTGTGTCCCGTCCCCATGGCCCCATGTGCCTGTGTCCCCACGTCTCTGTGGCCCCACATCCCTGAGACCCCACGTCCCTGTGTCCCCACACAGTGCCTTACTCTGCTGAGAAAGGGATTTAGAATCCATCAAAAACATAACCAGCATCGGGAGCCTGGAAAGCACCTCCCTCCCTCGCCCAGGGCTGAACCCCGGGGGCATCGACCCTTCTTCCAGACACAGAAACTTCTAGAAACCTAATCGAGATTAGCAAGAGGCTTTTCGAGGTTGGCAATCACATGTGGCATGTCCGGCTCAGGCAGTGGTGAGCAGCCGGGAGACCGTCCCGGGGGCCCGCCCGCCCTGATGAGTATTGATGGACAGGAGAACCGGGCGGGCGGGTCCTGGTGCGGGGTCGACGCAGAGGGTGATGCAGGCTGCGGATGGGACCCCTCGGAAGACGAATAAACACACGGGCTCCGCGGGGCCGCAGATGCCACCTGCGACGCGTACTTGTCACATTTCATAACATTTGCGGTTTGCGAGCAGCTGCAGCTCGTTAACCACGGCGGCATCGTCGGGGGAGTGAACGGGGTCTTTCTGCGCCGTGAGTGACACGCGGCCAAGCACAGGAAGCGGGACCCGGGTCCGTGTAAGCCAGACGCTGGGCGGGGGCACCGAGTGTCATTGTCACGGCTACTGCTGCTGCTTCGCTGGGGTCATTGGTGCAGCTACGAGTGAGACCCGTCCCTCAGGGCGGGGGGGGGCCTGGTCTGGCCGTGAACCCCACTTCCTGTGCGGGCGCCCCACCACGCGGCACCCCTGGATCTGAGGTCTGGACCAGGAGGAGCCAGCTTTTTCTGAAATGAACGGTACAGTGGGCAGAACCGTGTCCCCCAAAAAGATACGTTCATGTCCTGACTCCCAGGGGCTGTGCCGACACCTCACACACAGCAGGGTCTGTGCAGACGTGATCAGTGAAGGGTCTGGGGTGAGTCCCCCTGGAGCAGGTGGCCCTGCACCCAGGGACACTGTCCTTGTCAGGGACAGAAGAGGAGACACAGACACAGAGGAGAAGCCACGTGGACACAGAGGCAGAGACGGGAGGGACGCGGCCGCCAGCCCAGGGACGCCTGGGGCCCCCAGACACTGGGAGAGGCGGGAAGGACCCTCCCCTGGGGCCTCCAGAGGGAGCGAGGGCCTGGGACACCTGGATGTCCCCCTGCTGGTCCCCAGGCCTGCGGAGGACGCGTTCCTGTTCTCTTAAGCCCCCAGTCTGTGGTTCTTTGTCACACTGGCCTCAGGATATCCACACGGAGCCCTGTAACTCACTCTGTTTCTTTTGCAAACTGTGACCTCATAATTTCCACAACCAGGGTGGAAGCTCCCGCCCCAAGGGGCAGCTTGGGGTGAATGTTCTCAAGCCCCCCAGAATTAGCCAATACCGGTGCTCTGGGGCCTCGCAAACTGGCTGAAGCCAACGATGACGGTGTCCACAGCCTGCGTCCCAGGCCGACACTGTCACGGGGGTTGAAATGAGAGGGTGGGGCACCCCAAGAGTTTCCGACACCCCAGAGACGTCCCGAGCCCAGGTCTGGGGCAGCAACCCCACAGGAGCAGGAACACCTCGTCTTTCGAGCAGCTCCTGTGGCCCAGCACAAACTGTCTGCCAGGGCAGGAACCCATGACCACAGCCCCTCCCCCTCCAGGGGTCCCCGAATGCAGGAGGCCGCCCTGCCCCCTACCCACTGGACGTGGCCACTGTCTTCCTCAGCCCGCTGACCACATGGCCCTCCCCACGGTCACGGCCACAGGGCCCCAGGCCCTGGCAGGCACCCCTTGCCCTCTGCAGGGTCCTGCGTGAGCCTGAGAACACGCGGTCCGGGGCGGGTGTCCCCAGAAATGCCCACGGCGGTTTCACACCGGCGTCTGGCCAGCTCCCCCGAGGAAGCGCGACCCAGCTCGCATTCCGACAGCACCTGGATCCGCCTCAGCCACCCTCCTCCACGGCCAGGCTGGAGGACCCAGACCCCAGACCGCCACAGCCCGCCGGCCAGGCTGCCCCGCACGTGTCACGTCTCGCCACCTGGAGAAGTGACAGGCGGTGCACGTGCGGAAGCTCCGAGGCCCAGACGTCTTCCGGCCTTCGCTCCGGGGAATGAGAGACACGGGCAGTGGCCGCGGTCTTAGAGCAGGAATCAGGTCTTCAAATGCGGCCTCGGAAGGTGTCGCAAAACGTCACGCGGGCGGAATCAGGGCGGTGGGGCTGGAGGTGTCCCACGGTGTCCCACGGTGTCCCACGGTGTCTGCTGTCAGGAGCCAGGCAGTACAGACACGCGTCTCGGGAGCTGTGGCAGCCGCTCCGTCCCGGTGGCTGGAGTTCAGCTGTCAGCAGATTTGCTTCCTGGGGGGGGGACGCTATCCCTGGCTTGCCAAGGGCCACCTCCCCGCTGTGCCCCCTCCATGAGGGGAGAGCATGAGCTCTGGTCCGTCTCACGAAGACACCGACCTGACCTGCTCAGGGCTGACCCCTCTTGACCCTAATCAGGTCCTTCATCCAATACCGTGATAGGGGGTCGGGGCGTCAACCTGCAAACGCCCAGGTTGGAGGGACGCCGTGCGGGCAGCTGCAGCCCCCCCGGGAGCAGGCGGCTGAGGCCATGCTCCAAGAGCCACCCACCCCGAAATCTGACTGACTTCCACGTTACTTCATGCGTCATAAAATATTCTGCTCACCATTTGTTTTCAGCCATTTAAAGACGTAAAACCAATGATTCCGCGTGGATGAAATGTCCAGAACAGGCAGATCGCCAAGGACGGGACGCGGCTCAGCGGTCGCTGAGCTCTGGGGGGCGGGGGCCGGCTGCGGAAGGGCAGGGTGAGCGAGGGGTGCAGCGTTTCTTTCTCCGATTCTGAAATTGACTGCGGAGACGGTCGTGGACACCCGTGACTGCTCCTTAACCCATGGGACCGTACGCTGTAAATTGGCGCCTGGGAGGGTGTGGGAATTTGTCTCCACGAAGCTGCTTCAAACCACGGACGTGCACGCTTCGTGCGTGGTGGGCCGTGCCAAAGCAGGCGGCGGGCGAGGCTGGTGCACGTCTGCCCTGGGAAGCAGAGGTGCCCTTGAGCTGCCGTCATGGTCTGTGGTGCCGTTTGTCGCCGTCTGCGAACGTCCCCGAGCCCTGAGCCACGAAGGGAGGGGCACAGCGGAGCCTGCGCCGTGACAAGTTCCCGCGGAGGCAAAGGCCGCCCAGTCCCCGAGCTGCGCTGGCCCGTCCTTGTCACTGCCACAGCGGCTCAGCCTTTGCACGGCCCCAGCCCGCACCCCTGCAACGCAACTACCCGCAGTGAATCACAAAACGCCAGCGCCCGCAGGCCACAGAGACGCGCGGCACGCGGGCCCCGGCTGTGCGCCCGGGAGCTGGGTGTCCCAGCGGCTGTGACGCCGTCTGCTCCGCGATGCACAGCTGGGACGTGGCTCGGGCCGGAGCGGGAATCCGGGTTTCAGTGCCGGGGTGGGGGCGGGGGGCATTCTGAGCGAGTTTTCTCGGCCCGAGTCCCAAGCTGTCCCAAGCTGTCCCAAGCATGCACACAGCTGGGCTTCCGGAAGGCGCGAGAAGGTCTCGCCCATCAGAACGGCCGCTAAGTCCCCATTAGCACCGAGTCTCACACGCCGGGCGGAGCCTGGGGTTCACCCTCACGCCGTCTCTGCGTTCCAGCCGCCGCCTGGGCAACCGCTGGGCAGCCTCGTCCTCGACGCCAGCGCCCTCCTGAACCCCTGGTGTGCTCGGCTGCTTCGCCTGGGCACGTAGGGTTTCTCGTCTCGACACCAACGTCCCCGGCGGGAAGATGGGTGGGTGGGGACCCCACGTTCCCCCTGCCCCTTCCCCACCTCGGCCCACGCTGTGACGAGGCATCGGCCTCGTGTGGAGACTCTGGGGCGGACGGGAGTTCGGCCTGCAGGCCCAGCACCGCCCCACATCCCTCCCTCCACCCCGCCCCCCAGCAAAGCGCAGATTGCACATTATGGTTACTGTTCTTCCTGGTTACCGTACCCGCCTTCTGAAGCATCTGCCATCACAAATAGAGTGGGGGAGACGCCTCAGGGAATTGTGAGAGATGGGACCCCACCAAATACATGACACCCTGCTCCTGATGGATGGCATGCCCACGTCAGCCCAAGGGGAGAAGCCGTCAGCAGCCGCGAGCGAGGTCTGCATTTAAAGCCTCC
>NW_024348308.1:0-1534 GCF_902729225.1 Pteropus medius
GAACTGAAGTATATAACATAAAACAAGAAGGACCAGAGGAAAAACCCACAAAACTCACCAAAGTAAACAATAGACAGAAACACAAAGACAAAGAAGCAATGGAAACACCAAGATATCAGAAAGCAAAACATGAAATAGTTATAGGAAAACTTCATATTTTAATAATCACCCTAAATGTAAATGGACTGAAATCACCAATAAAAAGACACGAAGTTGCAGATTGGATCAAAAAACAAAATACAACTATATGCTACCTCCAGGAGACACATCTCAGTTCCTAAGACAAATATAGACTCAAATTGAAAGGGTGGAAATGATATTTCAAGCAAATGGCATTCAGAGAAAAGCGGGAGTAGTGGTACTAATATTGGATGAAATAGACTTTAAAATAAAAAAGGTAAAGAAAGATACTGAAGGACACTTCATAATGATAAAGGGAATCATGCACCTAGAAGACATAACACTTATTAATATCTATGTTCCCAATCAGGGAGTCCCGAAATATGTAAAGCAATTACTAACAGAACTAAAGGGAGAAACAGACCAAAACACTATCATAGTAGGGGATCTGAATACCTTACTGTCGGATATGGACAGATCATCCAAACAGAAAATCAATAAGGAAATAACATCCTAAAATAACACATTAAACCAGCTGGACATAATTGACATTTACAGAGCCCTTCATCCCAAAACAGCTCCTTATATATTCTTCTCTAGTGCACATGGAACATTCTCAAGGATTGTTCTGGGATACAGAGATAGCCTCAACAAATATAAGAGAGTTGAAATCATACCAATCATATTTGCTGATCATAATGTTTTGAAGCTGGAGACCAACTGTAAAAAGAAAGCAGGAAGAACCACAAATACATGGAGATTAAACAACATGCTGCTGAAGAATAACTGGGTCAGAGAAGAAATAAAAAGAGAGATCAAGAGATAAATAGAAACGAATGATAATGATAATATAACATATCAAAATGGCAAAAGCGGTCATAAGAGGAAAGCTCATATCATTATCGGCCTTTCTCCAAAAAATAGAATGAGCCCAAATAATCAACCTAATACTTCATCTCAAAAACCTAGAAGAGGAAGAACAAAGTCAGAAGAAAAGAAATAATCAATATTAGAGTAGAATTAAATGAAATTTGTATGGAAGCACGAAGGACCTCGAATTGCCAGAGCCATCCTGAGAAAAAAGAATGAGGCTGGAGGCATCACTCTGCCCAACCTCAAATTATACTACAAAGTGACAGTAATCACATCAGCATGGTATTAGCAGAAAAACAGACACACGAACCACTGGAACAGAATTGAGAGTCCAGAAGTAAACCTATACTTATATGGGCAAATAGTTTTCAACAAAAATGCCAAAAACATACAGTGGAGAAAGGAACGCCTCTTTAATAAATGGTGCTGGGAAAACTGGAAATTCAGATGCAAAAGAATGAATCTAGACTGTTGTCTATCACCGCACACCCAAATTAACTCAAAATGGATTAAGGACCTGAATATAAGACCTGAAACAATA
>NW_024348309.1:0-680 GCF_902729225.1 Pteropus medius
TAAAGTCTGAGCACTGAAGCCCACTTCCCTGGGTTGGGGTGAGAATTAGGTGAGATAACGTGTGTGAAAGGGCCTTGTGCAGAGTGAGTGCTCATGGAATGCCTAGTGCCCTCTGCCATCATTATAGGTTTAGTGGGTGTGGGGAGATGGATGTTATATCTCAATCAGCCCTGTCTTTCAGGAGCTGAGAAGACAGGACCAGAGAAGTCAATTGTGTGTCCACAGCACTGCGTGTGTGCTGGCATGTTTGGGACCCACCCCTCCTCAGACCAGTAATCCCCTGACGATCAATGTCTCATCCGTGTGTCCCACTTGTCTGGGCACAGCTGGTTCAGAGCTGGCATAGAGCATGATGAGTGATAGCTGAGATGAAAGGCCTCCTTCAGGACAGCCTGGAGCCCACCTGTCTGTGGCACAGTTTTCTAAACCCCAGGACGGTACCGAGGTGGCTTGGTTTGGGTGGCGGATGCTAGGTTTTGAAGTTTGACAGACATGGGTTTGAATCTTAGCTTTGCCATTTTCTGATCTTGGCAAGTTTCTTAATCATTTCAGTGTTAGTTTTCCCGTTTGTAGATGGTGCTATATTGTTATAAAGATAATTCACATAAAATGCCAAAGGTGCCACCTGACACACGGTATACTCATTGTTATTTGATTACGAATGGAGATTTCTGAAGACC
>NW_024348310.1:0-309 GCF_902729225.1 Pteropus medius
CCTCCCTCTCCCTCACCTTTCTGCCTGGGATGGTCGTAATGGTCCCCGTGGACGCATTCAAAAGGAAGAAATGAAAGGCTCAAAGAGCTGATCGCAAAGCTCGTAAGGCACGGAGGCCGAATTCAGACCCACAGCTGTCTGCAGTGTCTCCCAACTGAACTCTGTCCAGCGGCTGACGGCCGCCATGGACGCAGGGGCCAAAGCATGCCTGGGTACGCTGTCTGTGGGTGGCCCTGAACCCTGCAAGAGCATACAGAGACGAATGAGACGGAGTTTGGACCTCTAGGAGCTCAAAGTGTCAGTGAGTGC
>NW_024348311.1:0-349 GCF_902729225.1 Pteropus medius
CAAAAAACACATAGTTAGGAGTAAGGTTGCTATCAGACAAATAGAAGCAGAAGAGTGCAACTCTTACAAAAATGGGGCGTTATAAGCTTAAATAATAATAAAAAAATTGATATAACAAGATAGTAATGAATGTTCAGCATACATAAGAACAAGTTGAGATAACAATGACTGAAAAGGGGGGATTCAAAAATTTAAATTCACAAAAGGGAATAGAGATAAGGCATGTGCAGAAGAAAATGAATCTATCTATCTATCTATCTATATCTATATATCTATATCTATATATCTATATCTATATCTATATCTATATCTATATCTATATCTATCTATCTATATATATATATATATA
>NW_024348312.1:0-421 GCF_902729225.1 Pteropus medius
AAGAAAGATAATACTCGATAAGAAAGGCTCGAGATTAGAATCTGGGTGACACCTGTATTTAAGAGGTGGTGGAAAGGAAAGGACCCCATTCAGTCTCTGTCAGGGAGGAGGCAGACCCAGGGTGGAGCGGCGCCGTGGGGGCAGGGACGGCTCTGGGAGGGCGTGGGGGGCGGGCTGAGAGGGAGCACGGCAGAGTGCGCGAGCCAGTGGCGGGGAGACAGGGCCACAGGGATGGGATGGCGATGGGGATGGACAAAGAATCCCGAAATGTGACCCGTCAAGAGGGGGACTGGTGAAGAGTGGCCCCAGATGAGAGAGAGCGGACGCCGTCGGGAGCCACGTCGGAGGACGAGGCCTTGGAAGCCCAAGGGCCAGTTGTTGACTCGGAGACGGGAGGGAGGTCGCGTGAGTAGATGGCGAT
>NW_024348313.1:0-835 GCF_902729225.1 Pteropus medius
ATTATATAAGGGGCCTGAGGAGATCAGTCCTGAGAGGGAGCCAGCATGACACGAGGCCACAGTGGGTAACCTGGGGGGTCTGGACTCAGACTGGGGTCCTCCCCAGCTTCCTGCCGCCCGCCCTGCGTCCCGGGCATGTCCTTCAGCTCTCCCTAGTGGAAGCGGGGAAACGGTGATCATCCACGGGATCATCAGGGGTACGTGAAGCGAGGCTGGTGTGGTTCCTGACCCGGGCTCTGGGAATCATGTTTAATAAATGATAGGAAAAGGGGAAGAAGTGGAGTTTGGAGAGGAATTTAAAAAAAATAATATTAATAGGAGAAAGCAGCTTACAGATTATGTAAACAGGAAGTATAGGGAGGAAGCAGCACACGTGGGTGGGTGGGCTTGGGAGGCAGGCAAGGGGGGGGGTGTGGTGATCGTCAGGGCAGCAGGAGAAGTGAGGGGCAGTGACAGGGGAGAGGAGGAGGGTGAGCACTGGTATTGTGTGTGTGTGTGGGGGGTGCTGTTGGCATGGATTTCGAAACTGAGGCTGTGGGGAGGCCACCAAGACCTCCAAGATGGGACTCTCACATAGGAAATGGGCGGGGTGCTGGATGCCACCTCCTCCTGCAGCCCCCTCCCCAGGCTGTTCCTCCAGGGGCAGAACTGCTCACAGTGACATAAGCACTGAGGTGCCCGTGTGTCTCCTGCCCACACACTCAGCTAGGGGTTCGCAAGGCTCTTGGATGGAAAATCGCACTGTGAACATGTGGGAAGTGGGTGCCTTTGACTTGAGCCTCTGCAGATAACGTTACTCAGAGCAGGCTGGGGAGGTGAGGGGTGCTGTTGACAA
>NW_024348314.1:0-13159 GCF_902729225.1 Pteropus medius
GGCCTGTCTGATCTCAAATGTCTAAGGAAAACACAGCCTTTGTTATAAAAATCACCATATATATATAAATATATATATAGAAAGAGAGAGAGAAATCCATAGATACATAGATAGATAGATAGATAGATAGATAGATAGATAGATAGATAGTTAAATAGATAGATGGATAGATAGATAGATATAGAGATATCTATAGATACACATAAAGATATAGATATAGATATATCTAGGGGAGCTCTGGCAAAAAGCACTCTACACACGGGCATTTTGAGCCAGAATCGCAGACTTCCGAGAAAAGGCTCACTTGCGGCAAATGCACAGCCCTCCCGGGGCCTTGGGGCTCTGTGGGCGATGCTCGGTCATCTGCGGGTCCTGGGGTACCGAAGTTGGAGGAGCACTCACTGACACTTTGAGCTCTAGAGGTACAAACTACGTCTCATTCGTCTCTGTATCCTCTTGCAGGGTTCAGGGCCACCCACAGACAGCGTAGCCAGGGATGCTTTGGCCCCTCCGTCCATGGGGCCGTCACCCGCTGGAAAGAGGTCAGCTGGGAGACACTGCAGACAGCTGTGGGTCTGAATTCGGCCTCCGTGCCTTAGGAGCTTTGCGATCAGCTCTTTGAGAATTTCATTTCTTCATTTTGAATGCGTCCACGGGGACCATTACGACCATCCCAGGCAGAAAGGTGAGGGAGAGGGAGGTGTCTGCTTCAGTCCTGAAGTCTGATTTCCACAGCGGAAAGCGGGAAGGAGCCGAGGCCTTAGGAAGGAGCCCCGGGGCCTCTGGGATGAAAAGAGATCATGCTGAATTGTGGCTCTGGAACGCCCGGTGTCCACACTGCGGGGAGGTGGAGGTGCGAGGAGCGGCCTGTCTTCTGTGGTAGAGCAGGGTCCAGGCAGGTTTCCTTCGAAAATCCACCATATACATATATATGCATATAGATGAACATATATATGCATATATATGTATATGGTAGCTTTGGCAAAAAACTCTCTGGTGACGTCCATTTCGAGCCAGAATCGCAGACTTCCGAGAAAAGGCTCACTTGCGGCAAATGCACAGCCCTCCCGGGGCCTTGGGGCTCTGTGGGCGATGCTCGGTCATCTGCGGGTACTGGGGTACCGAAGCTGGAGGAGCACTCACTGACACTTTGAGCTCCTAGAGGTACAAACTACGTGTCATTCGTCTCTGCATCCTCTTGCAGGGGTCAGGGCCGCCCACAGACAGCGTACCCGGGGATGCTTTGGCCCTCCGTCATGGCGGCCGTCACCCGCTGGAAAGAGTTCAGTTGGGAGACACTGCAGACAGCTGTGGGTCTGAATTCGGCCTCCGTGCCTTAGGAGCTTTGCGATCAGCTCTCTGAGCCTTTCATTTCTTCATTTTGAATGCGTCCACGGGGACCATCACGACCATCCCAGGCAGAAGGTGAGGGCGAGGGAGGTGTCTGCTTCCGTCCTGAAGTCTGATTCCACTGCGGAAAGCGGGAAGGAGCCGAGGCCTTAGGAAGGAGCCCCGGGGCCTCTGGGATGAAAAGAGATCATGCTGAATTGTGGCTCTGGAACGCCCGGTGTCCACACTGCGGGGAGGTGGAGGTGCAGGAGCGGCCTGTCTTCTGTGGTAGAGCAGGGGTCCAGGCAGGTTTCCTTCGAAAATCCACCATATACATATATATGCATATAGATGAACATATATGTGCATATATATGTATATGGTAGCTTTGGCAAAAAGCTCTCTGGTGACGTCCATTTCGAGCCAGAATCGCAGACTTCCGAGAAAAGGCTCACTTGCGGCAAATGCACAGCCCTCCCGGGGTCTTGGGGCTCTGTGGGCGATGCTCGGTCATCTGCGGGTACTGGGGTAGCGAAGTTGGAGGAGCACTCACTGACACTTTGAGCTCCTAGAGGTACAAACTACGTCTCATTCGTCTCTGTATCCTCTTGCAGGGTTCACGGCCAACCACAGACAGCGTAGCCAGGGATGATTTGGTCCCTCCGTCCATGGGGGCCGTCACCCGCTGGAAAGAGGTCAGCTGGGAGACACTGCAGACAGCTGTGGGTCTGAATTCAGCCTCCGTGCCTTAGGAGCTTTGCGATCAGCTCTCTGAGCCTTTCGATTCTTCATTTTGAATGCGTCCACGGGGACCATCACGACCAACCCAGGCAGAAAGGTGAGGGCGAGGGAGGTGTCTGCTTCCGTCCTGAAGTCTGATTTCCACTGCGGAAAGCGGGAAGGAGCCAGGCCTTAGGAAGGAGCCCCGGGGCCTCTGGGATGAAAAGAGATCATGCTGAATTGTGGCTCTGGAACGCCCGGTGTCCACACTGCGGGGAGGTGGAGGTGCTAGGAGCGGCCTGTCTGATCTCAAATGTCTAAGGAAAACACAGCCTTTTGTTATAAAAATCACCATATATATATAAATATATATATAGAAAGAGAGAGAAATCCATAGATACATAGATAGATAGATAGATAGATAGATAGATAGATAGATAGATAGTTAGATAGATAGATGGATAGATAGATAGATATAGAGATATCTATTGATACACATAAAGATATAGATATAGATATATCTAGGGGAGCTCTGGCAAAAAGCACTCTACAGACGGGCATTTTGAGCCAGAATCGCAGACTTCCGAGAAAAGGCTCACTTGCGGCCAATGCACAGCCCTCCCGGGGCCTTGGGGCTCTGTGGGCGATGCTCGGTCTTCTGCGGAGACTGGGGTACCGAGGTTGGAGGAGCACTCACTGACACTTTGAGCTCCTAGAGTACAAACTACGTCTCATTCGTCTCTGTATGCTCTTGCAGGGTTCAGGGCCACCCACAGACAGCGTACCCAGGGATGCTTTGGCCCCTGCGTCCATGGCGGCCGTCACCCGCTGGAAAGAGTTCAGTTGGGAGACACTGCAGACAGCTGTGGGTCAGAATTCGGCCTCCGTGCCTTAGGAGCTTTGCGATCAGCTCTTTGAGCCTTTCATTTCTTCATTTTGAATGCGTCCACGGGTACCATTACGACCATCCCAGGCAGAAAGGTGAGGGAGAGGGAGGTGTCTGCTTCCGTCCTGAAGTCTGATTTCCACTGCGGAAAGCGGAAGGAGCCGTGGCCTTAGGAAGGAGCCCCGGGGCCTCTGGGATGAAAAGAGATCATGCTGAATTGTGGCTCTGGAACGCCCGGTGTCCACACTGCGGGGAGGTGGAGGTGCAAGGAGCGGCCTGTCTTCTGTGGTAGAGCAGGGGTCCAGGCAGGTTTCCTTCGGAAATCCACCATATACATATATATGCATATAGATGAACATATATATGCATATATATGTATATGGTAGCTTTGGCAAAAAGCTCTCTGGTGACGTCCATTTCGAGCCAGAATCGCAGACTTCCGAGAAAAGGCTCACTTGCGGCAAATGCACAGTCCTTCCGGGGCCTTGGGGCTCTGTGGCGATGCTCGGTCATCTGCGGGTACTGGGGTAGCGAAGTTGGAGGAGCACTCACTGACACTTTGAGCTCCTAGAGGTACAAAGTACGTCTCATTCGTCTCTGTATCCTCTTGCAGGGTTCACGGCCACCCACAGACAGCGTAGCCAGGGATGCTTGGCCCCTCCGTCCATGGGGGCCGTCACCCGCTGGAAAGAGGTCAGCTGGGAGACACTGCAGACAGCTGTGGGTCTGAATTCGGCCTCCGTGCCTTAGGAGCTTTGGGATCAGCTCTTTGAGCCTTTCATTTCTTCATTTGAATGCGTCCACGGGGACCATTACGACCATCCCAGGCAGAAAGGTGAGGGAGAGGGAGGTGTCTGCTTCCGTCCTGAAGTCTGATTTCCACTGCGGAAAGCGGGAAGGAGCCGAGGCCTTAGGAAGGAGCCCCGGGGCCTCTGGGATGAAAAGAGATCATGCTGAATTGTGGCTCTGAACGCCCGGTGTCCACACTGCGGGGAGGTGGAGGTGCGAGGAGCGGCCTGTCTTCTGTGGTAGAGCAGGGGTCCAGGCAGGTTTCCTTCGAAAATCCACCATATACATATATGCATATAGATGAACATATATATGCATATATATGTATATGGTAGCTTTGGCAAAAAGCTCTCTGGTGACGTCCATTTCGAGCCAGAATCGCAGACTTCCGAGAAAAGGCTCACTTGCGGCAAATGCACACTTCCGAGGGTCTTGGGGCTCAAAATATGCCCGTTATCTGCAATGGGTAGCTGGGGTGCCGGGAGGAGCACTCACTGACACTTTGAGCTCCTAGAGGTACAAACTACGTCTCATTCGTCTCTGTATCCTCTTGCAGGGTTCACGGCCACCCACAGACAGCGTAGTCAGGGATGCTTTGGCCCCTCCGTCCATGGGGGCCGTCACCGCTGGAAAGAGGTCAGCTGGGAGACACTGCAGACAGCTGTGGGTCTGAATTCGGCCTCCGTGCCTTAGGAGCTTTGCGATCAGCTCTCTGAGCCTTTCATTTCTTCATTTTGAATGCGTCCACGGGGACCATCACGACCATCCCAGGCAGAAAGGTGAGGGCGAGGGAGGTGTCTGCTTCCATCCTGAAGTCTGATTTCCACTGCGGAAAGCGGGAAGGAGCCGAGGCCTTAGGAAGGAGCCCCGGGGCCTCTGGGATGAAAAGAGATCATGCTGAATTGTGGCTCTGGAAGGCCCGGTGTCCACACTGCGTGGAGGTGGAGGTGCTAGGAGCGGCCTGTCTGATCTCAAATGTCTAAGGAAAACACAGCCTTTTGTTATAAAAATCACCATATATATATAAATATATATATAGAAAGAGAGAGAGAAATTCATAGATACATAGATAGATAGATAGATAGATAGATAGATAGATAGTTAGATAGATAGATGGATAGATAGATAGATATAGAGATATCTATAGATACACATAAAGATATAGATATCGATATATCTAGGGGAGCTCTGGCAAAAAGCACTCTACAGACGGGCATTTTGAGCCAGAATCGCAGACTTCCGAGAAAAGGCTCACTTGCGGCCAATGCACAGCTCTCCCGGGGCCTTGGGCTCTGTGGGCGATGCTCGGTCATCTGCTTGTACTGGGGTACCGAAGTTGGAGGAGCACTCACTGACACTTTGGGCTCCTAGAGGTACAAACTACGTCTCATTCGTCTCTGTATCCTCTTGCAGGGTTCACGGCCACCCACAGACAGCGTAGCCAGGGATGCTTTGGCCCCTCCGTCCATGGGGACCGTCACCCGCTGGAAAGAGGTCAGCTGGGAGACACCGCAGACAGCTGTGGGTCTGAATTCGGCCTCCGTGCCTTAGGAGCTTTGCGATCAGCTCTCTGAGCCTTTCATTTCTTCATTTTGAATGCGTCCACGGGGACCATCACGACCATCCCGGCAGAAAGGTGAGGGCGAGGGAGGTGTCTGCTTCCGTCCTGAAGTCTGATTTCCACTGCGGAAAGCGGGAAGGAGCGAGGCCTTAGGAAGGAGCCCCGGGGCCTCTGGGATGAAAAGAGATCATGCTGAATTGTGGCTCTGGAACGCCCGGTGTCCACACTGCGGGGAGGTGGAGGTGCGAGGAGCGGCCTGTCTTCTGTGGTAGAGCAGGGTCCAGGCAGGTTTCCTTCGAAAATCCACCATATACATATATATGCATATAGATGAACATATATATGCATATATATGTATATGGTAGCTTTGGCAAAAAAGCTCTCTGGTGACGTCCATTTCGAGCCAGAATCGCAGACTTCCGAGAAAAGGCTCACTTGCGGCAAATGCACAATATTCTCCCGGGAGTCTTGGGGCTCTGTGGGCGATGCTGGTCATCTGCGTTGCTGGGCACAGCAGAAGTTGGAGGGAGCACTCACTGACACTTTCAGGCTCCTAAGGGGTACAAAGTGTCTCATCTGTCTCTGTATCCTCTTGCAGGGTTCACGGCCACCCACAGACAGCGTAGCCAGGAGATGCTTTGGCCCCTCCGTCCATGGGGGGCCGTCACCCGCTGGAAAGAGGTCAGCTGGGAGACACCGCCAGACAGCAGTGGGTCTGAATTCAGCCTCCGTGCGGCAGGAGCTTTGCGATCAGCTCTCTGAGCCTTTCATTTCTTCATTTTGAATCGTCCACGGGACCATCGCGACCATCCCAAACCCAGAAAGGTGAGGGCTGAGGAGGTGTCTGCTTCCGTCCTGAAGTCTGATTTGCACTGCGGAAAGCGGGAAGGAGCCGAGGCCTTAGGAAGGAGCCCCGGGGCCTCTGGGATGAAAAGAGATCATGCTGAATTGTGGCTCTGGAACGCCCGGTGTCCACACTGCGGGGAGGTGGAGGTGCTAGGAGCGGCCTGTCTGATCTCAAATGTCTAAGGAAAACACAGCCTTTTGTTATAAAATCACCATATATATATAAATATATATATAGAAAGAGAGAGAGAAATCCATAGATACATAGATAGATAGATAGATAGATAGATAGATAGATAGATAGATAGTTAGATAGATAGATGGATAGATAGATAGATATAGAGATATCTATAGATACAGATAAAGATATAGATATAGATATATCTAGGGGAGCTCTGGCAAAAAGCACTCTACAGACGTGCATTTGGAGCCAGAATCGCAGACTACCGAGAAAAGGCTCACTTGCGGCCAATGCACAGCGCTCCCGGGGCCTTGGGCTCTGTGGGCGATGCTCGATCATCTGCTTGTACTGGGGTAGCGAAGTTGGAGGAGCACTCACTGACACTTTGAGCTCCTAGAGGTACAAACTACGTCTCATTCGTCTCTGTATCCTCTTGCAGGGTTCACGGCCCACCCACAGACAGCGTAGCCAGGGATGCTGTGGCCCCTCCGTCCATGGGGGCCGTCACCCGCTGGAAGGAGGTCAGCTGGGAGACACTGCAGACAGCTGTGGGTCTGAATTCGGCCTCCGTGCCTTAGGAGCTTTGCGATCAGCTCTCTGAGCCTTTCATTTCTTCATTTTGAATGCGTCCAAGGGGACCATCACGACCATCCCAGGCAGAAAGGTGAGGGCCAGGGAGGTGTCTGCTTCCGTCCTGAAGTCTGATTTCCACTGCGGAAAGCGGGAAGGAGCCGAGGCCTTAGGAAGGAGCCCCGGGGCCTCTGGGATGAAAAGAGATCATGCTGAATTGTGGCTCTGGAACGCCCGGTGTCCACACTGCGAGGAGGTGGAGGTGCTAGGAGCGGCCCGTCTTCTGTGGTAGGCCAGGGGTCCACGCAGGTTTCCTTCGAAAATCCACCATATACATATATATGCATATAGATGAACATATATATGCATATATATGTATATGTTAGCTTTGGCAAAAAGCTCTCTGCTGACGTCCATTTCGAGCCAGAATCGCAGACTTCCGAGAAAAGGCTCACTTGCGGCAAATGCACAGCCCTCCCGGGGCCTTGGGGCTCTGTGGGCGATGCTCGGTCATCTGCGGGTACTGGGGTAGCGAAGTTGGAGGACCACTCAGTGACACTTTGAGCTCCTAGAGTTACAAACTACGTCTCATTCGTCTCTGTATCCTCTTGCAGGGTTCACGGCCACCCACAGACAGCGTAGCCAGGGATGCTGGCCCCTCCGTCCATGGGGGCCGTCACCCGCTGGAAAGAGGTCAGCTGGGAGACACTGCAGACAGCTGTGGGTCTGAATTCGGCCTCCGTGCCTTAGGAGCTTTGCGATCAGCTCTCTGAGCCTTTCATTTCTTCATTTTGAATGCGTCCACGGGGACCATCACGACCATCCCAGGCAGAAAGGTGAGGCGAGGGAGGTGTCTGCTTCCGTCCTGAAGTCTGATTTCCACTGCGGAAAGCGGGAAGGAGCCGAGGCCGTAGGAAGGAGCCCCGGGGCCTCTGGGATGAAGAGAGATCATGCTGAATTGTGGCTCTGGAACGCCCGGTGTCCACACTGCGGGGAGGTGGAGGGGCGAGGAGCGACCTGTCTTCTGTGGTAGAGCAGGGGTCCAGGCAGGTTTCCTTCGAAAATCCACCATATACATATATATGCATATAGATGAACATATATATGCATATATATGTATATGGTAGCTTTGGCAAAAAGCTCTCTGGTGACGTCCATTTAGAGCCAGAATCGCAGACTTCCGAGAAAAGGCTCACTTGCGGCAAATGCACAGCCCTCCCGGGGCCTTGGGGCTCTGTGGGCGATGCTCGGTCATCTGCGGGTACTGGGGTAGCGAAGTTGGAGGAGCACTCACTGACACTTTGAGCTCCTAGAGGTACAAACTACGTCTCATTCGTCTCTGTATCCTCTTGCAGGGTTCGGCCACCCACAGACAGCGTAGCCAGGGATGCTTTGGCCCCTCCGTCCATGGGGGCCGTCACCCGCTGGAAAGAGGTCAGCTGGGAGACACTGCAGACAGCTGTGGGTCTGAATTCGGCCTCCGTGCCTTAGGAGCTTTGCGATCAGCTCTCTGAGCCTTTCATTCTTCATTTAGAATGCGTCCACGGGGACCATCACGCCCATCCCAGGCAGAAAGGTGAGGGCGAGGGAGGTGTCTGCTTCCGTCCTGAAGTCTGATTTCCACTGCGGAAAGCGGGAAGGAGCCGAGGCCTTAGGAAGGAGCCCCGGGGCCTCTGGGATGAAAAGAGATCATGCTGAATTGTGGCTCTGGAACGCCCGGTGTCCACACTGCGGGGAGGTGGAGGTGCTAGGAGCGGCCTGTCTGATCTCAAATGTCTAAGGAAAACACAGCCTTTTGTTATAAAAATCACCATATATATATAAATATATATATAGAAAGAGAGAGAGAAATCCATAGATACATAGATAGATAGATAGATAGATAGATAGATAGATAGATAGATAGATAGTTAGATAGATGGATAGATAGATAGATATAGAGATATCTATAGATACACATAAAGATATAGATATAGATATATCTAGGGGAGCTCTGGCAAAAAGCACTCTACAGACAGGCATTTTGAGCCAGAATCGCAGACTTCCGAGAAAAGGCTCACTTGCGGCCAATGCACAGCGCTCCCGGGGCCTTGGGCTCTGTGGGCGATGCTCGGTCATCTGCTTGTACTGGGGTACCGAAGTTGGAGGAGCACTCACTGACACTTTGAGCTCCTAGAGGTACAAACTACATCTCATTCGTCTCTGTATGCTCTTGCAGGGTTCAGGGCCACCCACAGACAGCGTACCCAGGGATGCTTTGGCCCCTGCGTCCATGGCGGCCGTCACCCGCTGGAAAGAGTTCAGTTGGGAGACACTGCAGACAGCTGTGGGTCTGAATTCGGCCTCCGTGCCTTAGGAGCTTTGCGATCAGCTCTTTGAGCCTTTCATTTCTTCATTTTGAATGCGTCCACGGGACCATTACGACCATCCCAGGCAGAAAGGTGAGGGAGAGGGAGGTGTCTGCTTCCGTCCTGAAGTCTGATTTCCACTGCGGAAAGCGGGAAGGAGCCGAGGCCTTAGGAAGGAGCCCCGGGGCCTCTGGGATGAAAAGAGATCATGCTGAATTGTGGCTCTGGAACGCCCGGTGTCCACACTGCGGGGAGGTGGAGGCGCGAGGAGCGGCCTGTCTTCTGTGGTAGAGCAGGGGTCCAGGCAGGTTTCCTTCGAAAATCCACCATATACATATATATGCATATAGATGAACATATATATGCATATATATGTATATGGTAGCTTTGGCAAAAGCTCTCTGGTGACGTCCATTTCGAGCCAGAATCGCAGACTTCCGAGAAAAGGCTCACTTGCGGCAAATGCACAGCCCTCCCGGGCCTTGGGGCTCTGTGGGCGATGCTCGGTCATCTGCGGGTACTGGGGTAGCGAAGTTGGAGGAGCACTCAGTGACACTTTGAGCTCCTAGAGGTCCAAACCACGTCTCATTCGTCTCTGTATCCTCTTGCAGGGTTCACGGCCACCCACAGACAGCGTAGCCAGGGATGCTTTGGCCCCTCCGTCCATGGGGGCCGTCACCCGCTGGAAAGAGGTCTGCTGGGAGACACTGCAGACAGCTGTGGGTCTGAATTCGGCCTCCGTGCCTTAGGAGCTTTGCGATCAGCTCTCTGAGCCTTTCATTTCTTCATTTTAATGCGTCCACGGGGACCATCACGACCACCCCAGGCAGAAAGGTGAGGGAGAGGGAGGTGTCTGCTTCCGTCCTGAAGTCTGATTTCCACTGCGGAAAGCGGGAAGGAGCCGAGGCCTTAGGAAGGAGCCCCGGGCCTCTGGGATGAAAAGAGATCATGCTGAATTGTGGCTCTGGAACGCCCGGTGTCCACACTGCGGGGAGGAGGAGGTGCTAGGAGCGGCCCGTCTTCTGTGGTAGACTAGGGGTCCACGCAGGTTTCCTTCGAAAATCCACCATATACATATATATGCATATAGATGAACATATATATGCATATATATGTATATGGTAGCTTTGGCAAAAAGCTCTCTGGTGACGTCCATTTCGAGCCAGAATGGCAGACTTCCGAGGAAAGGCTCACTTGCGGCAAATGCACAGCCCTCCCGGGGCCTTGGGGCTCTGTGGGCGATGCTCGGTCATCTGCGGGTACTGGGGTAGCGACGTTGGAGGAGCACTCACTGACACTTTGAGCTCCTAGAGGTACAAACTACGTCTCATTCGTTTCTGTATCCTCTTGCAGGGTTCACGGCCACCCACAGACAGCGTAGCCAGGGATGCTTTGGCCCCTCCGTCCATGGGGGCCGTCACCCGCTGGAAAGAGGTCAGCTGGGAGACACTGCAGACAGCTGTGGGTCTGAATTCGGCCTGTGCCTTAGGAGCTTTGCGATCAGCTCTCTGAGCCTTTCATTTCTTCATTTTGAATGCGTCCACGGGGACCATCACGACCATCCCAGGCAGAAAGGTGAGGGCTAGGGAGGTGTCTGCTTCCGTCCTGAAGTCTGATTTCCACTGCGGAAAGCGGGAAGGAGCCGAGGCCTTAGGAAGGAGCCCCTGGGCCTCTGGGATGAAAAGAGATCATGCTGAATTGTGGCTCTGGAACGCCCGGTGTCCACACTGCGGGGAGGTGGAGGTGCTAGGAGCGGCCTGTCTGATCTCAAATGTCTAAGGAAAACACAGCCTTTTGTTATAAAATCACCATATATATATAAATATATATATAGAAAGAGAGAGAGAAATCCATAGATACATAGATAGATAGATAGATAGATAGATAGATAAATAGATAGATAGTTAGATAGATAGATGGATAGATAGATAGATATAGAGATATCTATAGATACACATAAAGATATAGATATAGATATCTAGGGGAGCTCTGGCAAAAAGCACTCTACAGACGGGCATTTTGAGCCAGAATCGCAGACTTCCGAGAAAAGGCTCACTTGCGGCCAATGCACAGCGCTCCCGGCGCCTTGGGCTCTGTGGGCGATGCTCGGTCATCTGCTTGTACTGGGGTACCGAAGTTGGAGGAGCACTCACTGACACTTTGAGCTCCTAGAGGTACAAACTACGTCTCATTCGTCTCTGTATGCTCTTGCAGGGTTCAGGCCACCCACAGACAGCGTACCCAGGGATGCTTTGGCCCCTGCGTCCATGGCGGCCGTCACCCGCTGGAAAGAGTTCAGTTGGGAGACACTGCAGACAGCTGTGGGTCTGAATTCGGCCTCCGTGCCTTAGGAGCTTTGCGATCAGCTCTTTGAGCCTTTCATTTCTTCATTTGAATGCGTCCACGGGGACCATTACGACCATCCCAGGCTGAAAGGTGAGGGAGAGGGAGGTGTCTGCTTCCTTCCTGAAGTCTGATTTCCACTGCGGAAAGCGGGAAGGAGCCGAGGCCTGAGGAAGGAGCCCCGGGGCCTCCGGGATGAAAAGAGATCATGCTGAATTGTGGCTCTGGAACGCCCGGTGTCCACACTGCGGGGAGGTGGAGGTGCTTGCAGCGGCCTGTCTTCTGTGGTAGACCAGGGGTCCACGCAGGTTTCCTTCGAAAATCCACCATATACATATATATGCATATAGATGAACATATATATGTATATATATGTGTATGGTAGCTTTGGCAAAAAGCTCTCTGGTGACGTCCATTTTGAGCCAGAATCGCAGACTTCCGAGAAAAGGCTCACTTGCGGCAAATGCACAGCCCTCCCGGGGCCTTGGGGCGCTGTGGGCCATGCCGGGTCATCTGCTGGTACTGGGGTGGCGAAGTTGGAGGAGCACTCACTGACACTTTGAGCTCCTAGAGGTACAAACTACGTCTCATTCGTCTCTGTATCCTCTTGCAGGGTTCACGGCCACCCACAGACAGCGAAGCCAGGGATGCTTTGGCCCCTCCGTCCATGGGGGCCGTCACCCGGTGGGAAGACTTCAGTTGGGAGGCACTGCAGACAGCTGTGGGTCTGAATTCGGCCTCCGTGCCTTAGGAGCTTTGCGATCAGCTCTCTGAGCCTTTCATTCTTCATTTTGAATGCGCCCACGGGGACCATCACGACCATCCCAGGCAGAAAGGTGAGGGCGAGGGAGGTGTCTGCTTCCGTCCTGAAGTCTGATTTCCACTGCGGAAAGCGGAAGGAGCCGAGGCCTTAGGAAGGAGCCCCGGGGCCTCTGGGATGAAAAGAGATCATGCTGAATTGTGGCTCTGGAACGCCCGGTGTCCACACTGCGGGGAGGTGGAGGTGCGAGGAGCTGCCTGTCTTCTGTGGTAGAGCAGGGGTCCAGGCAGGTTTCCTTCAAAAATCCACCATATACATATATATGCATATAGATGAACATATATATGCATATATATGTATATGGTAGCTTTGGCAAAAAGCTCTCTGGTGACGTCCATTTCGAGCCAGAATCGCAGACTTCCGAGAAAAGGCTCACTTGCGGCAAATGCACAGCCCTCCCGGGGCCTTGGGGGCTCTGTGGGCGATGCTCGGTCATCTGCGGGTACTGGGGTGGCGAAGTTGGAGGAGCACTCACTGACACTTTTAGCTCCTAGAGGTACAAACTACGTGTCATTCGTCTCTGCATCCTCTTGCAGGGTTCAGGGCCGCCCACAGACAGCGTACCCGGGGATGCTTGGGCCCCTCCGTCCATGGCGGCCGTCACCCGCTGGAAAGAGTTCAGTTGGGAGACACTGCAGACAGCTGTGGGTCTGAATTCGGCCTCCGTGCCTTAGGAGCTTTGCGATCAGCTCTTTGAGCCTTTCATTTCTTCATTTTGAATGCGTCCATCGGGACCATTACGACCATCCCAGGCTGAAAGGTGAGG
>NW_024348315.1:0-686 GCF_902729225.1 Pteropus medius
AAGAAGAGAGTGATAGAGACAGGGAGAGGGCTATTTTAGAAAGAGTGAAGAGGCAGCATCTTTCAAGGTGAGATATATTAGACTAGAGACCTAAATAAAGTGAGCAGCAAGCCAGAAGAACAAAGTTAGGCTTTTCAGGAAAGGGAATGTCAAGGTCAAAGGCACTCTAGCTTAGTGTGCTGGAGAAACCAACAATATGACTGGGCAAGAGATGGCTTAGGCTGAATGCAAGGAGATGAGTATGAAGTGGTAGGCAAAGCACTGGAACAGGTAGGGTTTTGCCAAAGTACATCATGACTTTTTCAAAATTCTCACTGGGTTGGAAAAAACAACTCAAGCATGATGGTCAAAAGCCCTTGTAACTTTCTTTGCACTGCCAATTTATTTCTTTCTGTCCTTGGTACAATTCAAGCCATTTCCATTCTTACCAGCTCGTCTCACATTACTGTGGGCCAGCTGAGTTAATTGATGACTATTTAATGAAATGTGCAACCATCTCATAAGTAAGAAATCACATATACTATATTTTAACTTTATGGCTACTAGTCAGGAGTTTTCAAAAGCAGAATGTGGGGACTTTTGAAAAACAGTTTTCAAAAGCAGAATGTGGGGACTTGAATTTTGGTAACCCTGAAGTTCTTCTAAGTAAGTGAATAACTTGAAACAAAGTAGAGTCTACAAAAATA
>NW_024348316.1:0-337 GCF_902729225.1 Pteropus medius
TTTTTTTTTTTTGTCTTAAATACTCTCATGATCTTTTAGGAAACAGATCATGGTAGACTTGACTCGTAATCATTTCTGTATTTTCTGCTCAGTTTGGTCACTAATACTTGACTTGTTACCTATATTGCTTCACTTTGCCTAGTTACAGGCAGTTCCTGTTTAATTTACCAAGCTTTCTTTATCATGTGATCCTGTCACTCTACTGACAATTGATTGGATCAAGGATTAGTGTCTGACCCAAAGGCAATCTATAGAAGGGTCATGGAACACGGTGTGTGTGTGTGGGTGGGGTGGGGGTTGTGGGTGGTGGTGGGGTACAGAGAAGGTTGTGACATTT
>NW_024348317.1:0-1430 GCF_902729225.1 Pteropus medius
CAGGTCCTTTATGTAAACTTAACAGTTCTTCTTGTTTTTTGAATGAAGTTATTTGTGGTAAATGTCTAAAATTTCATTTGGATTAAGGATGATTTTTTTTTTTTCTTTTTTGCCTTTCTTGCAGTAGGAAATCTATCCTCTGCAGAGGATACTACACTTCACTGCCTCCCCTAAGGTTATGCCTCTTCCTGGAGTCAGGCTACAATCAATGACAATAACAAAGGCCCTGTCCCCCTGCCTCAATTTGGGAGCTAGCTGAACTCTGATTGACTGAGTTCTTTGCTACAAGTGCATCACAATTCGACTTTGTTTTTTTGTTTATATTTTTATTTTGTTTTGTTTTTGCAATTTTATATTAATTTTTTAAATTAAATTTATTGTGGTAACATTTGTTAATAACATTATTGTTTCATATGTACAATTTTATAATACAGCATCTGTATATTTGCATTGTGTTCACCACCCAAAGTCTAGTGTCCTTACATTACCATATATTTGACCCCCTTTACCCTCTTCATCCTCCCCTCACCTTGTTTTGCTTAATTTTAATTCACTTACTCCTTCATCGGTTATGTTGCTGTGGTTGGTTACTTAATTTTAATTCACTTACTCCTACATCGGTTATGTAGCTAGTATATTTTTCATAAGCAAATTGCTATCTCAGAGTTTTTTTCTCAGAGAACCTGTCCTAAGAAATAAGTAGAATAGATTATTAATTTCCTTTACCAACACTCTACAACCAAAACCAGCTAGGTCAATTTAGATCATTTAGGAACATCTCAACTGACTATGTACTCTCCTTTCCAGCAACATCCCCACAGATTTCCCACACATTTGCCACATTCGATGTTTCCATGGTCATGGTCCAGGAGGGTTCACAGAAAATTTTGTTTTTATGCTACACATAGCACCTTACCAGCACTTCTGCTTATTTTTCTAATCACATATACAGATAAAAAATCTAAATGAGAATCCCTAAATTTCCTTTAATCTGATAGGTGTTTATTTTTCTGTAGTTAATACCTCTCGTATGTCCCACTCTGACCCTCTCAGCTTTTTAGAATCTCTGGGCTATAAATTAACTGTTTATCTTAAGTTACCTTCCTCATAAGATAAGTATAAATTTAAATGAGATAGGTAAAAGACCAGGCATAGTTGTTCTGGAACATATTAGGTGTTCAATAAGGAATATTTTATTAGCAGTAGGAACTATGTCTTGATCCTAAAGCTTCATCTATAAGTGGCTCATAATTCAACAACCAAAGTATTACAATAAAGCAATAATCTTGGGGAAACAGTAGAGAAATGCTCAATATCAGAATGTTGCCCCTGAAAACAATTTTTCTTTGAAATAGATTTTAATTATTTTTAATGTGGAGGAAGGCTATTTTCTTAAATTTTAAATTGCACAGTGGAAATAAAATATACAG
>NW_024348318.1:0-772 GCF_902729225.1 Pteropus medius
GAAAAACGAAATTAAAAAACAATACACAAAATACTGCTCCTCGGTCATAATTAAATAGTTAGAAGTGAAAGTTACTCTTTATACTAATGGCCCATACGTGCACTTTCACTGTGTGTCATTTATCACTATAAATGTTTAAAGTTTTTAACATGGCAAACATATATGCTTCCTGCTTATCAAGTTGGTCTAACCTAGGTTGGCTCGACATTTGTGTATTTGAGATTCATGCAGTGTGGAAGCCTGTGCCGCACATGCTTTATTTTCAGGCTGTGAGGTTCTCCAGGTTTTTGCTTTCTTGTCTCCCTGGCCATCCGAGGTGTGGAGAAGATGGACGGGCGGTGAAGAAGGGACTCGCCCCTTCATCACGCTGTTCGTCCAGGTATCCTCCCGGTAATGCAGATAGATATTACCCAGGAAGGTTGGAACGGGCCAGAACACAGCATCGGTTAAATCAGCTCTCTTTCTCTCTCACACAGGGCCGAAAATTTATTTCCATGCTATTTATCACCCCATGTCAACTGCCAGAAAGTCTACAGCGAGATGACGCCATGCAAAAGGGCACTCAGCAAAATGTCGCCCACCTAGTGACCCCCACATTAGACCGTAAACCCCTTTCCACCGTCAGATTCCCCGTGACAACTTAAAAGCTCATCTCCTGAGTTTCGCTTCCGGACTATTATTACCGTATGTGAGAATGAATCAAAGGACTTAATTGATATGCATTTGAAAATACATCTGCAAATTCCTTTTATGTTACTACCTTTTACTAACA
>NW_024348319.1:0-689 GCF_902729225.1 Pteropus medius
GGTTCCAAGCACCATCTCTCCTTGTCGAAATCCAGGAACCATCTCTTCAGGCATTTTATTGTCCAATGGACTCTTTCTGGTTAATTATATATCTCCCACCAGGAGAAAATAGTAGCAGTGCCGTCATTAATCACCAGGACAAGACTCTCTAGAGCCTGTTTACATTAAACAGTATAGATCTCCCTGCCTCTGCAGTTCCCTAATAGCATGTCTGCGACGCTGGTCACCTTATTACTCATGACGTGTCACCATCTCCCCACACTGCCTTCCACACTCTCTCTCAAAGGTTGGTACTGTGCTTCATTGATGCAAATCTTTCCCAAAGTACACAGGAAAATGTGAACCAATAGTTGTTTTCTGGTCTTGTTAACTTTACCATTCAGAATTGTATGGAGTAAGCATAGAACAAGGCATGTTCCAGCTGTGTCTTCTCTTGGACTCGAGGTGGTAATCACTGCATTCCTAGAGTGGGAACTTTTGGTGTCGACTGAATCCTTGCCTTCTACACACCACCACCAGCTTGGGGTGGGCGGGCGGTGGGGGAGGGTGTTAGGTGAGGGGTCCACGCATGAAGAGAGAGGCAGAGTCCCACTCCTGCCAGATATGTCCTTCCCTCATCAGTATGGCTTAAGACAGGGAGAACATGATGTCAGCACATCAATGGGAGGCAAGAGAGGACATTGACTGAA
>NW_024348320.1:0-606 GCF_902729225.1 Pteropus medius
GGCTTTATAGAGGCAGAGCACAGCCAGTGAGAGTGGCCCAGCCAAGCTCCTCGCCCAGGACTGCTGCTTGCACACTCAGCATCTCAGTATTACCTGCCACAGCTTTGAACCATGTCTGTGAGCATCTGTGCTTTATCTAGATTTACTGTTAGCAAGATGTGTCCTAAGGTATCATAAAACCCTAACAGAGGGCTGACAGTAAAACTGGATGTAATTAAGCATTTCACTCATGATGTATGAAACATTCTGTATGTATAGAACTTGCTTGCATGCACCATGCATACTATTTACAGGTAGCGAGAAAGAAACTTGAAAGCTGCTGAAGTAACTATTGGTTCTGCTAGTAACAAAGTGGTCTCTTTTAGCTAGCATCTAGTAATGGTTAAAACAAAGTCTATCGCTTGAATGAACTGATGGGTGTACAAAGTGTGGTGAACAAACATTATTTCTATTTTATACAGGCTGTATATTTATCATATAATCCTGCTTTCACTACATATTAGCGTTATTTTAGGTTTTATGTGTTATTTGGTATGATTTGGTAGGTTATTTTTTGAGTCTGGGAATGCTAAACATTTTTTGCATATAAATTAATGGTAATTACTT
>NW_024348321.1:0-365 GCF_902729225.1 Pteropus medius
GTACGACGTGATGGACCATGAGGTTCCGTTGATTATTTTCTGTTGTACGAGCTGTTGTGAAATATGTTAAAATAATTCAATGGTACGTCGTCTGGGCCTGGATAAGGCGTTGGAGTTTAGAATCTTCCTCAGGACTTGGATCCGAATGATTATGAAAATCGATGATGTGGAAAAAGCTCTTTTTCTATTTGCCTTTGTGGACGGTGGCAGAAGGTTGACTCTATTTTAAATAAACAGTTAAAGGAAGAGATTCAAAACACAGTTCCCTGCGGGTCCATTTTCTTATTGTTGATGGAAAATGAGACTTTTGTTGTTGGAAAATGAGACTTTTGTCAAGACGTGGTTTAAACTAAAAAAAAAAAAAA
>NW_024348322.1:0-4632 GCF_902729225.1 Pteropus medius
AGAGAGAGAGAGAGAGAGAGAGAGCGCGCGCTCTGGTCTTTTCCTCTTCCTATAAGGACAGTGATCTCATCATGGGGGTTTTACCACATGACTCTTCATCTAAATCTAATTACCTTTCAAAGGTACCATCTCCAAATACCATCACATTGAGCTCCAACATATGAATTTTAGGACACATTCAGTCCATTTTATTCCACCCCTACACCCCCCAAATTCATGTCTTTCTCACATGCAAGTTGAATTCATTACACCCCAACAGCCCTAAAAGTTTAAGCTCCTTCTAGCACAAACTCTAAACTTAAAAGTCCAAAATCTCATCTCAATGTTATCTAAATGAGATATGGGCGAGATTCTACATGTGATTTATCCTTAGAGGCAAAATTACTCTCCAGCTGTGAAACTATTAAGTTATGTGCTTCCAAAATACAATGGTGGGACAGGCATAGGATAGACAGTCCCATTCCAAAGGGAGAAACAGAATAGAATAAAGGGGTGATGGGTCTCAAGAAAGCCCCAAACTTAGCAAGACAAATCCCATTGGATCTTAAGACATGCAAATAATCCTCTTTGGTTCAATGCTACGCCCTTCAGGCCCTCTGTGGTGGCAATATTACCCCCACAGAGTACTGCCCACATCACAGTTCTGTGGCAGCCTTTCCCACCAGCAGCTCTCTACAGGGGCCCCACCTATATATCAGCTCTGCTGGATGGAGGTAACATCCCCAGGGATCTGCCAGGTGGGAGTCGTGCTTCCTGGTTCTGGATAGCCCCACCATCATGGCTTTGGTTAGAGGCCATCTGGCCTATTGAAACTGAAATGGTGGCCCCGGTTATCTCTCAATCACTCTCAAGGCCATTTTTCCATTTTCTTGAAGAATAGTGCAAGTTCAGCATTGAATAGCTTTATTATTCCATCCTGTAGAACAGGGTTTCCCAACCCCCTACCCGCGGACTGGTACCATTCTGTGGCCTGTTAAGAACCAGGCCACACAGCAGGAGGTGAGCAGCAGGTAAGTGAATGAAGCTTCATCTGTATTTGCAGCCGCTCCCCAGCGCTAGCATCACCGCCTCAGCGCCACCTCAGATCATCAGGTATTAGACTCTCATAGGAGCACTGGTCCCTGGTGCCAAAAGGTTGGAGACCAGTGCTGTAGAATCTAAGATGTTCAAAAGCTTCCTTCATTCCATCTCATCTCTGTCCTCTTCAATTCAAACATTCTTGCCAGGTGGCTGATTAGGTCTGTGGTTCTCACCCATACTGATTTTCTTATTAAATAGTTGTTTGGCTACTGGCATTAGACTTGCGTTCTCTCTCTCTCTCTCTCTCTCTCTCTCTCTCTCTCTCTCTCTCTCTCTCTCTCTCTCTCTCTCTCCAGCCATGAAGGAAAGGTTGAGAATTTTCCAAATCTGTAAGTTTTGGTTCCTTTTAGCTTAATAATTACTTCTTCAATTATTTCTATTTTCTCACATTTTACTATAAGCAGTCAGGAGAAACCAAGTTGCTTCCCAAGTACTTTGCCTAGAAATCTCCTCAGCTAAATATCCAAGTTTCATGCTTGCAACTTCTATCTTCCACAAAACACTAGAATATGAACACAATTCAGCCAAGTTATTTGCCACTTTACAACAAAGATTGTCTTTTCTCAACTGTCCAATAATATGTTCCTCATTCCATCTGAAGCCCCATAGAATAGCCTTTACCATCCATATTTCTACCAACATTCTGTATATTATTATTTATGTATTATTCTCTAAAAAGAGGAAAACTTTATCTCCAGCATTCCTCCTTCCTTTCTGAACCCTCACCACAATCAACTTTAACAATCCCTTCAGGGCAATAATGGCTTTTTCTAGCATGCTTCAACATATAAATTTTGGTGCGACACAGGTATTCAGTCCATAGCACCAATTTATCTATTTTTTTGTTGTTGTTTCCCATGCTTTGGGTATCATAATAAGGAAATCATTACCATATCCAATGACATAAAGTTTTTCCCATTTTTTTCTTCCAAGATTTTCAAAGTTTCAGTTCTTATGAAGGGATCTTTGATCCATTTTGAGTTAATTTTTATAATGGTGTAAGGTAAGAGTCCAACTTCATTCTTTTGTATTTAGATATATAGTTTTCATAGCATCATTTGTTAAAAATACATACATTCTTTTCCCCACTGAGTAGAAAATAACTGTAATGAGAAATTTACTAGAGCATCTCAATGATGGATTTTAGCTGGTTGAAGAAAAAAACCTGTAAACTTCAAGATGCGTAATGAGAGATTTTGAGTCTGAGGAACAAACAATAAATACAAATGAAGAAAAGTATATAGAGACACAGAGAACCCAGGGACACCATCAAACATACCAAGATAGACATGTGGGCATCCCAGAAAGAGATGAGGAAAAGAAAGTGGCAGAAAAATACATCTGAAATTATAATAACCAAAACTTTTCAAATTTGATAAAAATTTACTCTTCTACAACTGACTTCTAATCATAAATCACAAGAAGTCAGAAGACAGCGGATGTCATCTTCAGAGTATGGAAAGAAAATGACTGTTGACCAAGATTTCTTAACCATCAAAATCTTTAAAAATTAAGAATTAATTAAGACATTCCTAGATAACAGATATTGAAAGAAATGTTCAATAGTAACACTTCTGTAATAAATACTAAATAGAGTTCTTCAGGCTGAGATAAAAGACACTAGATGATAACTTAAACCCACATGAAGAAATGAAGAGCATTGCCTAGGTAACTAAATAGATAAATATAAAAGACAGAGTAGTAGGCTAAATAATGGCCTCTCAAAAAAAAAATGCCTGTCTAAACCCTATAACCTATGAACTTTACCTTATACAGAAAAAAAAGGACTTTGTAAGTGTGATTAAATTAAGGATCTTGGGATAGATTATCCTGGATGGTCTGGCTGGGCCCCAAATGTAGTCTCAAGTGTTCTTATAAGAGAGAAACAGAGGTATATTTGACACAGCAGAGGAAGAAAGCAATGCGATGATGAAAGCAGAGAGACATTTGAAGATGTTATTCTCCTAACTTTGGAGTTGGAGGAAGGAGACATTAGCCAAAGAATGCAGCTTTAGAAGCTGGAAAAGGCAGGGAAATGGATTGTCCTCTAAAGCCTTCAAAAGCTGCATAGCCTTGCTGATACCTTTTGTTAAACCCAGTGAAAGTATTTCAAATTTATGACCTCAAGCATTGTCAAAGAATACATTTCTGTTGTTACGGCAGCATAGGAAATTAATACAGATAGTATAAATGTATATTTGTTTGTAACTCTTTCTGGTTTTGTTATTTTTAAAGGAAATTGTAAAAAACAAAAACAGTGTTTATGGGCTTACTATGGCTAAGAGTAGTTTCTATTACAATAATAGTATAACAAAGGAAGGAAAGAATGGAGGTATATTAGAACAAACTTTTTACATCATTGAAATTTAGTTAATTTTAATTTCAAGGGCAGCCACTAAGAAAATAATTTTTTAAATCTTTCAAAATAAATAACAAGAAAATTTAAATGGCTCACTAAAAAATATCTTTTAAAAATAATACAATAGTGGAGAAATAGAGGAACAAAATATACAGAAGACATAGAAAACAAATAGCAAATGGCAAATAAAAAGCCTACCATATCCGTGATTACATTAAATTAAATTAGCAGAATGGTGAGGAGGGTGGGGGAAGCATGATCCAACTATATACTATCTTCAAGAGAAACATTTAGATTCAAAGAAATAAATAGAATGAAAGTAAAAAGATGGAAAAATATATAGCATGCAAAGGGTAATGTAAAGAAGAGTGGCTATTTTAATATCAAAGAAACTAGACTTTAAGTGTTGTACGTTATTGGACAAAAAAATGTTTTGCGAGAAAAAGAAAGGTGTTTTAAAATGATAAGGTCAATCCATCATAAATATGTAAAAATTTAAACATATGAACATCAAATACACAAAGTGAAAACTTACAGAATAAAAAGAAAAAACAATTTGATGACAATAACTGGAGACTTCAAACAACACTTTCAAAATTGGAAAGAAATGTAGGAAAAATATCACCAAAGAACTAGGATACTCGAAGAAAGCTACAAACCGATATTTCAAGCAGCATCAGAATACACATTCCTGTCAAGTACCCAATGAACATTCTCCTGGATAAACCATATACTAGACCATAAAATATGCTATATGAATTTAAAAGGATTAAAGTCATATGAAGAATATTCTCTGATTATAATGGAATAAAATTAGTAATCAATAACATAAGAAAATCTGGAAATGTACAAATACGTAGAAATTAACATACTTCCATTTATGAGAATAAATCATGATAGAAATTAGAAAGTAGTTTGAGATGAATGAAAACAAAAACACAACATGCCAACACTTATGGAATATAATTAAATAGTGCCTAAAGGGAAATTTATAGTTGAGAATGCTTATATTAAAAAGATGAAAATCTCAAATCAATCATTTAAATGTCCATGTTAAAATACTAGAAAAAGAAAAGCAGCTTAAACCCTAAGAAATCAGAAGGAAAAAAGTAGTAAAGATCAGAGTGGAAATAAATGAAATAAAGAATAGAAACAAAATAGAGAACATTATTAAAGCCAAAAGTTAATTCTTT
>NW_024348323.1:0-763 GCF_902729225.1 Pteropus medius
GGGGTCCCCCTAAGTCAGGGCAGCCCGGCGAGGACACCTGTCCCTCTGCATCACAGTTTCCACCCACGGAACGTGGGGGCCGACGGGGTCCTGCAGCTTCCTGGGGTCAGTCCCGGGGCGGCCTGCATCCTGGTGCGGTCTGGAAGACCCTAGGCCGTCCCGTTTGCACTCTGAGTCTGGGTGGTTCTGGGGTCCCCAGCCGTCACCCCCAAAAAGCAATGACCTCTACCGCTTTCACAGTGAAATCTTAAAACGGCGGCTGATCTCTAGGGAGCCCAGACTGTCCCTCTCAGGAGACCCCACGAGGCTTTCTCCCCGGAGGTGGGAACTAGGGGTGCGTGCCGGGTCCCAGAACTTGGGGACCCTCTGTCCATGGCGAAAGTCTCCATGGCTAAAGGGAAGCTTGGCAGCCTCGCACGGAAGGACACACCGAGGACCAGAGTTAGCGGCACGGAGCGGGAGGGGGGTGAGCCGCAGGGGACGGAGGGCCTGCCTCCCCAGGGACACTGGCCCAGGGGACGGGCCTGCAGGGAGGGCCCAGGGGAGCCCGGAGGCAACGCCCCCTCAGCCATGGGGAGCAGACCGATGCACCCCTCCTGCTCCGGGCAGCAGGGGAACTGGGGTTCCCGGATAAAACGCCCCAGAGGAAGGACTGCGACGGGAGTGGCCGAGGACAGCACTCCCGGGCCCCAGCTCCTGGCCGCAGGTTCTGAGGTGGGAGCCCGCATCTGGGGGTGGACAGGAGACAGGGCGGGGTGGGGGC
>NW_024348324.1:0-316 GCF_902729225.1 Pteropus medius
ACGGAGGGGCCAAAGCCTCCCTGGGTCCGCTGTCTGTGGGTGGCCTGGAGCTCTGCACGAGGATACAGAGAGGAATGAGACGCCGTTTGTACCTCTAGGGGCTCAAAGTGTCAGTGAGTGCTTCTGCAACGTCTGTACCCCAGTACCCGCAGACGACCGAGCATCGCCCTCAGAGCCCCGAGGCGCCGGGAGGGCCGTGAATTTGCCGCAAGTGAGCCGTATCTCGGAAGTCTGCAGTTCCGGCTCAAAATGGACGTCATTAGAGAGCTTTTTGCCAGATCTACCATATACATATATATGCATATATATGTTCATC
>NW_024348325.1:0-10352 GCF_902729225.1 Pteropus medius
TAGGAAGGAGCCCCGGGGCCTCTGGGATGAAAAGAGATCATGCTGAATTGTGACTCTGGAACGCCCGGTGTCCACACTGCGGGGAGGTGGAGGTGCGAGGAGCGGCCTGTCTTCTGTGGTAGAGCAGGGGTCCAGGCAGGTTTCCTTCGAAAATCACCATATACATATATATGCATATAGATGAACATATATATGCATATATATGTATATGGTAGCTTTGGCAAAAAGCTCTCTGGTGACGTCCATTTCGAGCCAGAATCGCAGACTTCCGAAAAAAGGCTCACTTGCGGCAAATGCACAGCCCTCCCGGGGCCTTGGGGCTCTGTGGGCGATGCTCAGTCATCTGCGGGTACTGGGGTAGCGAAGTTGGAGGAGCACTCACTGACACTTTGAGCTCCTAGAGGTACAAACTACGTCTCATTCGTCTCTGTATCCTCTTGCAGGGTTCACAGCCACCCACAGAGAGCGTAGCCAGGGATGCTTTGGCCCCTCCGTCCATGGGGGCCGTCACCCGCTGGAAAGAGGTCAGCTGGGAGACACTGCAGACAGCTGTGTGTCTGAATTCGGCCTCCGTGCCTTAGGAGCTTTGCGATCAGCTCTCTGAGCCTTTCATTTCTTCATTTTGAATGCGTCCACGGGGACCATCACGACCATCCCAAGCAGAAAGGTGAGGGTGAGGGAGGTGTCTGCTTCCGTCCTGAAGTCTGATTTCCACTGCGGAAAGCGGGAAGGAGCCGAGGCCTTAGGAAGGAGCCCCGGGGCCTATGGGATGAAAAGAGATCATGCTGAATTGTGGCTCTGGAACGCCCAGTGTCCACACTGCGAGGAGGTGGAGGTGCTAGGAGCGGCCTGTCTTCTGTGGTAGACCAGGGGTCCACGCAGGTTTCCTTCGAAAATCCACCATATACATATATATGCATATAGATGAACATATATATGCATATATATGTATATGGTAGCTTTGGCAAAAAGCTCTCTGGTGACGTCCATTTCGACCAGAATCGCAGACTTCCGAGAAAAGGCTCACTTGCGGCAAATGCACAGCCCTCCCGGGGCCTTGGGGCTCTGTGGGCGATGCTCGGTCATCTGCGGGTACTGGGGTAGCGAAGTTGGAGGAGCACTCACTGACACTTTGAGCTCCTAGAGGTACAAACTACGTCTCATTCGTCTCTGTATCCTCTTGCAGGTTCACGGCCACCCACAGACAGCGTAGCCAGGGATGCTTTGGCCCCTCCGTCCATGGGGGCCGTCACCCGCTGGAAAGAGGTCAGCTGGGAGACACTGCAGACAGCTGTGGGTCTGAATTCGGCCTCCGTGCCTTAGAGCTTTGCGATCAGCTCTCTGAGCCTTTCATTTCTTCATTTTGAATGCGTCCACGGGAATGGCCATCCCAGGCAGAAAGGTGAGGGCGAGGGAGGTGTCTGCTTCCGTCCTGAAGTCTGATTTCCACTGCGGAAAGCGGGAAGGAGCCGAGGCCTTAGGAAGGAGCCCCGGGCCCTCTGGGATGAAAAGAGATCATGCTGAATTGTGGCTCTGGAAAGCCCGGTGTCCACACTGCGGGGAGGTGGAGGTGCTAGGAGCGGCCTGTCTGATCTCAATGTCTAAACACAGCCTTTTGTTATAAAAATCACCATATATATATAAATATATATATAGAGAAAGAGAGAGAGAAATCCATAGATACATAGATAGATAGATAGATAGATAGATAGATAGATAGATAGATAGTTAGATAGATAGATGGATAGATAGATAGATATAGAGATATCTATAGATACAGATAAAGATATAGATATAGATATATCTGGGGGAGCTCTGGCAAAGAGCACTCTACAGACGTGCATTTTGAGCCAGAATCGCAGATTTCTGAAAAAGGCTCACTTGCGGCCAATGCACAGAGCTCCCGGGGCCTTGGGCTCTGTGGGCGATGCTGGGTCATCTGCTTGTACTGGGCTACCGAAGTTGGAGGAGCACTCACTGACACTTTGAGCTCCTAGAGGTACAAAGTACGTCTCATTCGTCTCTGTATCCTCTTGCAGGGTTCACGGCCACCCACAGACAGCGTAGCCAGGATGCTTTGGCCCCTCCGTCCATGGGGGCCGTCACCCGCTGGAAAGAGGTCAGCTGGGAGACACTGCAGACAGCTGTGGGTCTGAATTCGGCCTCCGTGCCTTAGGAGCTTTGCGATCAGCTCTCTGAGCCTTTCATTTCTTCATTTTGAATGCGTCCACGGGGACCATCGCGACCATCCCAGGCAGAAAGGTGAGGGCGAGGGAGGTGTCTGCTTCCTTCCTGAAGTCTGATTTCCACTGCGGAAAGCGGGAAGGAGCCGAGGCCTTAGGAAGGAGCCCCGGGGTCTCTGGGATGAAAAGAGATCATGCTGAATTGTGGCTCTGGAACCCCCGGTGTCCACACTGCGGGGAGGTGGAGGTGCGAGGAGCGGCCTGTCTTCTGTGGTAGAGCAGGGGTCCACGCAGGTTTCCTTCGAAAATCCACCATATACATATATATGCATATAGATGAACATATATGTGCATATATATGTATATGGTAGCTTTGGCAAAAAGCTCTCTGGTGACGTCCATTTCGAGCCAGAATCGCAGACTTCAGAGAAAAGGCTCACTTGCTGCAAATGCACAGCCCTCCCGGGGCCTTGGGGCTCTGTGGGCGATGCTCAGTCATCTGCGGGTACTGGGGTAGCGAAGTTGGAGGAGCACTCACTGACACTTTGAGCTCCTAGAGGTACAAACTACGTCTCATTCGTCTCTGTATCCTCTTGCAGGGTTCACAGCCACCCACAGACAGCGTAGCCAGGGATGCTTTGGGCCCTCCGTCCATGGGGGCCGTCACCCGCTGGAAAGAGGTCAGCGGGGAGACACCGCAGACAGCTGTGGGTCTGAATTCGGCCTCCGTGCCTTAGGAGCTTTGCGATCAGCTCTCTGAGCCTTTCATTTCTTCATTTTGAATGCGTCACGGGGACCATCGCGACCATCCCAGGCAGAAAGGTGAGGGCGAGGGAGGTGTCTGCTTCCGTCCTGAAGTCTGATTTCCACTGCGGAAAGCGGGAAGGAGCCAAGGCCTTAGGAAGGAGCCCCGGGGCCTCTGGGATGAAAAGAGATCATGCTGAATTGTGGCTCTGGAACGCCCGGTGTCCACACTGCGGGGAGGTGGAGGTGCTAGGAGCGGCCTGTCTTCTGTGGTAGACCAGGGGTCCACGCAGGTTTCCTTCGAAAATCACCATATACATATATATGCATATAGATGAACATATATATGCATATATATGTATATGGTAGCTTTGGCAAAAAGCTCTCTGGTGACGTCCATTTCGAGCCAGAATCGCAGACTTCCGAGAAAAGGCTCACTTGCGGCAAATGCAGCCCTCCCGGGGCCTTGGGGCTCTGTGGGCGATGCTCGGTCATCTGCGGGTACTGGGGTAGCGAAGTTGGAGGCGCACTCAGTGACACTTTGAGCTCCTAGAGGTACAAACTACATCTCATTCGTCTCTGTATCCTCTTGCAGTGTTCACGGCCACCCACAGACAGCGTAGCCAGGGATGCTTTGGCCCCTCCGTCCATGGGGGCCATCACCCGCTGGAAAGAGGTCAGCTGGGAGACACTGCAGACAGCTGTGGGTCTGAATTCGGCCTCCGTGCCTTAGGAGCTTTGCGATCAGCTCTCTGAGCCTTTCATTCTTCATTTTGAATGCGTCCACGGGGACCATTACGACCATCCCAGGCAGAAGGGTGAGGGCGAGGGAGGTGTCTGCTTCCGTCCTGAAGTCTGATTTCCACTGCGGAAAGCGGGAAGGGAAGGAGCCGGGCCTTGGGAAGGGAGCCCCGGGGCCTCTGGGATGAAAAGAGATCATGCTGAATTGTGGCTCTGGGGCAGCCCGGGTGTCCCACACTAGGGAGTGGAGGTGCGAGGGTGGCCTGTCTTCTTGTGGTAGAGCAGGGGTCCAGGCAGCAGTTTCAGCCTGAAAATCCACCATATACATATAGATGCATATAGATGAATATATATATGCATCTATATGTATATGGTAGCTTTGGCGAAAAGCTCTCTGGTGGCGTCCATTTTGAGCCAGAATCGCAGACTTCCGAGAAAAGGCTCACTTGCGGCAAATGCACAGCCCTCCAGGGGCCTTGGGGCTCTGTGGGCGATGCTCGGTCTTCTGCGGAGACTGGGGTACCGAAGTTGGAGGAGCACTCACTGACACTTTGAGCTCCTAGAGGTACAAACTACGTCTCATTCGTCTCTGTATCTTCTTGCAGGGTTCAGGGCCACCCACAGACAGCGTACCCAGGGATGCTTTGGCCCCTCCGTCCATGGCGGCCGTCCCCCGCAGGAAAGAGGTCAGTTGGGAGACACTGCAGACAGCTGTGGGTCTGAATTCGGCCTCCGTGCCTCAGGAGCTTTGCGATCAGCTCTGAGCCTTTCATTTCTTCATTTTGAATGCGTCCACGGAGACCATTACGACCATCCCAGGCAGAAAGGTGAGGGAGAGGGAGGTGTCTGCTTCCGTCCTGAAGTCTGATTTCCACTGCGGAAAGCGGGAAGGAGCCGAGGCATTAGGAAGGAGCCCCGGGGCCTCTGGATGAAAAGAGATCATGCTGAATTGTGGCTCTGGAACGCCCGGTGTCCACACTGCGGGGAGGTGGAGGTGCTAGGAGCGGCCTGTCTTCTGTGGTAGACCAGGGGTCCACGCAGGTTTCCCTAGAAAATCCACCATATACATATATATGCATATAGATGAACATATATATGCATATATATGTATATGGTAACTTTGGCAAAAAGCTCTCTGGTGACGTCCATTTCGAGCCAGAATCGCAGACTTCCGAGAAAAGGCTCACTTGCGGCAAATGCACAGCCCTCCGGGGCCTTGGGGCTCTGTGGGCGATGCTCGGTCATCTGCGGGTACTGGGGTAGCGAAGTTGGAGGAGCACTCACTGACACTTTGAGCTCCTAGAGGTAAAAAGTACGTCTCATTCGTCTCTGTATCCTCTTGCAGGGTTCACGGCCACCCACAGACAGCGTAGCCAGGGATGCTTTGGCCCCTCCGTCCATGGGGGCCGTCACCCGCTGGAAAGAGGTCAGCTGGGAGACACTGCAGACAGCTGTGGGTCTGAATTCGGCCTCCGTGCCTTAGGAGCTTGCGATCAGCTCTCTGAGCCTTTCATTTCTTCATTTTGAATGCGTCCACGGGACCATCACGACCATCCCAGGCAGAAAGGTGAGGGCGAGGGAGGTGTCTGCTTCCGTCCTGAAGTCTGATTTCCACTGCGGAAAGCGGGAAGGAGCCGAGGCCTTAGGAAGGAGCCCCGGGGCCTCTGGGATGAAAAGAGATCATGCTGAATTGTGGCTCTGGAACGCCGGTGTCCACACTGCGGGGAGGTGGAGGTGCGAGGAGCGGCCTGTCTGATCTCAAATGTCTAAAACGCAAACTTTTGTTATAAAAAATCACCATATATATAAATATATATATAGAAAGAGAGAGAGAAATCCATAGATACATAGATGATAGATAGATAGATAGATAGATAGATAGATAGATAGATAGTTAGATAGATAGATAGATGGATAGATAGATAGATATAGAGATATCTATAGATACAGATAAAGATATAGATATAGATATATCTAGGGGAGGTCTGGCAAAAAGCACTCTACAGACGTACATTTTGAGCCAGAATCGCAGATTTCCGAGAAAAGGCTCACTTGCGGCCAATGCACAGAGCTCCCGGGGCCTTGGGCTCTGTGGGCGATGCTCGGTCATCTGCGGGTCCTGGGGTACCGAAGTTGGAGGAGCACTCACTGACACTTTGAGCTCCTAGGGGTACAAACTACGTCTCATTCGTCTCTGTATCCTCTTGCAGGGTTCACGGCCACCCACAGACAGCGTACCCAGGGATGCTTTGGCCCCTGCGTCCATGGCGGCCGTCACCCGCTGGAAAGAGTTCAGTTGGGAGACACTGCAGACAGCTGTGGGTCTGAATTCGGCCTCCGTGCCTTAGGAGCTTTGCGATCAGCTCTTCGAGCCTTTCATTTCTTCATTTTGAATGCGTCCACGGGGACCATTACGACCATCCCAGGCAGAAAGGTGAGGGAGAGGGAGGTGTCTGCTTCCGTCCTGAAGTCTGATTTCCACTGCGGAAAGCGGGAGGGAGCCGAGGCCTCAGGAAGGAGCCCCGGGGCCTCTGGGATGAAAAGAGATCATGCTGAATTGTGCTCTGGAACGGCCGGTGTCCCCACTGCGGGGAGGTGGAGGTGCTAGGAGCGGCCTGTCTTCTGTGGTAGACCAGGGGTCCACGTAGGTTTCCTTCGAAAATCCACCATATACATATATATGCATATAGATGAACATATATATGCATATATATGTATATGGTAGCTTTGGCAAAAAGCTCTCTGGTGACGTCCATTTCGAGCCAGAATCGCAGACTTCCGAGAAAAGGCTCACTTGCGGCAAATGCACAGCCCTCCCGGGGCCTTGGGGCTCTGTGGGCGTTGCTCGGTCATCTGCGGGTACTGGGGTAGCGAAGCTGGAGGAGCACTCCCTGACACTTTGAGCTCCTAGAGGTACAAACTACGTCTCATTCGTCTCTGTATCCTCTTGCAGGGTTCACGGCTACCCACAGACAGCGTAGCCAGGGATGCTTTGGCCCCTCCGTCCATGGGGGCCGTCACCCGCTGGAAAGAGGTCAGCTGGGAGACACTGCAGACAGCTGTGGGTCTGAATTCGGCCTCGTGCCTTAGGAGCTTTGCGATCAGCTCTCTGAGCCTTTCATTTCTTCATTTTGAATGCGTCCACGGGGACCATCACGACCATCCCAGGCAGAAAGGTGAGGGCGAGGGAGGGGTCTGCTTCCGTCCTGAAGTCTGATTTCCACCGCGGAAAGCGGGAAGGAGCCGAGGCCTTAGGAAGGAGCCCCGGGGCCTCTGGGATGAAAAAAGATCATGCTGAATTGTGGCTCTGGAACGCCCGGTGTCCACACTGCGGTGAGGTGGAGTTGCTAGGAGCGGCCTGTCTTCTGTGGTAGACCAGGGGTCCACGCAGGTTTCCTTCGAAAATCCACCATATACATATATATGCATATAGATGAACATATATATGCATATATATGTATATGGTAGCTTTGCAAAAAGCTCTCTGGTGACGTCCATTTCGAGCCAGAATCGCAGACTTCCGAGAAAAGGCTCACTTGCGGCAAATGCACAGCCCTCCCGGGGCCTTGGGGCTCTGTGGGCGATGCTCGGTCATCTGCGGTTACTGGGGTAGCGAAGTTGGAGGAGCACTCACTGACACTTTGAGCTCCTAGAGGTACAAAGTACGTCTCATTCCTCTCTGTATCCTCTTGCAGGGTTCACGGCCACCCACAGACAGCGTAGCCAGGGATGCTTTGGCCCCTCCGTCCATGGGGGCCGTCACCCGCTGGAAAGAGGTCAGCTGGGAGACACTGCAGACAGCTGGGTCTGAATTCGGCCTCCGTGCCTTAGGAGCTTTGCGATCAGCTCTCTGAGCCTTTCATTTCTTCATTTTGAATGCGTCCACGGGGACCATCACGACCATCCCAGGCAGAAAGGTGAGGGCGAGGGAGGTGTCTGCTTCCGTCCTGAAGTCTGATTTCCACTATGGAAAGCGGGAAGGAGCCGAGGCCTTAGGAAGGAGCCCCGGGGCCTCTGGGATGAAAAGAGATCATGCTGAATTGTGGCTCTGGAACGCCCGTTGTCCACACTGCGGGGAGGTGGAGGTGCGAGGAGCCGCCTGTCTTCTGTGGTAGAGCAGGGGTCCACGCAGGTTTCCTTCGAAAATCCACCATATACATATATATGCATATAGATGAATATATATATGCATATATATGTATATGGTAGCTTTGGCAAAAAGCTCTTTGGTGACGTCCATTTCGAGCCAGAATCGCAGACTTCCGAGAAAAGGCTCACTTGCGGCAAATGCACAGCCCTCCCGGGGCCTTGGGGCTCTGTGGGCGATGCTCGGTCATCTGCGGGTACTGGGGCAGCGAAGTTGGAGGAGCACTCACTGACACTTTGAGCTCCTAGAGGTACAAACTACGTCTCATTCGTCTCTGTATCCTCTTGCAGGGTTCACGGCCACCCACAGACAGCGCAGCCAGGGATGCTTTGGCCCCTCCGTCCATGGGGGCCGTCACCCGCTGGAAAGAGGTCAGCTGGGAGACACTGCGACAGCTGTGGGTCTGAATTCGGCCTCCGTGCCTTAGGAGCTTTGCGATCAGCTCTCTGAGCCTTTCATTTCTTCATTTTGAATGCGTCCACGGGGACCATCACGACCATCCCAGGCAGAAAGGTGAGGGCGAGGGAGGTGTCTGCTTCCGTCCTGAAGTCTGATTTCCACTGCGGAAAGCGGGAAGGAGCCGAGGCCTTAGGAAGGAGCCCCGGGCCCTCTGGGATGAAAAGAGATCATGCTGAATTGTGGCTCTGGAACGTCCGGTGTCCACACTGCGGGGAGGGGGAGGTGCGAGGAGCGGCCTGTCTCCTGTGGTAGAGCAGGTGTCCAGGCAGGTTTCCTTCGAAAATCCACCATATACATATATATGCATATAGATGAACATATATATGCATATATATGTATATGGTAGCTTTGGTAAAAAGCTCTCTGGTGACGTCCATTTTGAGCCAGAATCGCAGACCTCCGAGAAAAGGCTCACTTGCGGCAAATGCACAGCCCTCCCGGGGCCTTGGGGCTCTGTGGGCGATGCTCGGTCATCTGCGGGTACTGGGGTAGCGACGTTGGAGGAACACTCACTGACACTTTGAGCTCCTAGAGGTACAAACTACGTCTCATTCGTCTCTGTATCCTCTTGCAGGGTTCACGGCCACCCACAGACAGTGTAGCCAGGGATGCTTTGGCCCCTCCGTCCATGGGGGCCGTCACCCGCTGGAAAGAGGTCAGCTGGGAGACACTGCAGACAGCTGTTGGTCTGAATTCGGCCTCCGTGCCTTAGGAGCTTTGCTATCAGCTCTCTGAGCCTTTCATTTCTTCATTTTGAATGCGTCCACGGGGACCATCACGACCATCCCAGGCAGAAAGGTGAGGGCGAGGAGGTGTCTGCTTCCGTCCTGAAGTCTGATTTCCACTGCGGAAAGCGGGAAGGAGCCGAGGCCTTAGGAAGGAGCCCCGGGGCCTCTGGGATGAAAAGAGATCATGCTGAATTGTGGCTCTGGAACGCCCGGTGTCCACACTGCGGGGAGGTGGAGGTGCGAGGAGCGGCCTGTCTTCTGTGGTAGAGCAGGGTCCAGGCAGGTTTCCTTCGAAAATCCACCATATACATATATATGCATATAGATGAACATATATATGCATATATATGTACATGGTAGCTTTGGCAAAAAGCTCTCTGGTGACGTCCATTTCGAGCCAGAATCGCAGACTTCCGAGAAAAGGCTCACTTGCGGCAAATGCACAGCCCTCCGGGGCCTTGGGGCTCTGTGGGCGATGCTCGGTCATCTGCGGGTACTGGGGTAGCGAAGTTGGAGGAGCACTCACTGACACTTTGAGCTCCTAGAGGTACAAAGTACGTCTCATTCGTCTCTGTATCCTCTTGCAGGGTTCACGGCCACCCACAGACAGCGTAGCCAGGGATGCTTTGGCCCCTCCGTCCATGGGGGCCGTCACCCGCTGGAAAGAGGTCAGCTGGGAGACACTGCAGACAGCTGGGGTCTGAATTCGGCCTCCGTGCCTTAGGAGCTTTGCGATCAGCTCTCTGAGCCTTTCATTTCTTCATTTTGAATGCGTCCACGGGGACCATCACGACCATCCCAGGCAGAAAGGTGAGGGCGAGGGAGGTGTCTGCTTCCGGCCTGAAGTCTGATTTCCACTGCGGAAAGCGGGAAGAAGCCGAGGCCTTAGGAAGGAGCCCCGGGGCCTCTGGGATGAAAAGAGATCATGCTGAATTGTGGCTCTGCAACGCCCGGTGTCCACACTGCGGGGAGGTGGAGGTGCTAGGAGCGGCCTGTCTTCTGTGGTACAGCAGGGGTCCACGCAGGTTTCCTTCGAAAATCCACCATATACATATATATGCATATAGATGAATATATATATGCATTAAGGTTATGTATATGGTAGCTTGGCAAAAAGCTCTCTTGGCAGACGTCCATTTTGCCAGAATTCCAGATCAAAGAGAAAGTACTACTTGCGGCAAAATGCAATAGCCCCTCCCGGGGCCTGGGGCTCTGTGGGCTTATGCCCGTCATTCCCGCGGCAGTACTGGGTAGCGGAAGTTGGAGGGAGCACTCAGTGACACTTTGAGCTCCTAGAGGTACAAACTACGTCTCATATGTCTGTATCCTTCCTTGCAGGGTTCACGGCCA
>NW_024348326.1:0-452 GCF_902729225.1 Pteropus medius
CATACATACACATATTATATATATGCATATATACATGTATAATATATGCACACACAAGCACACACACACATCCTATTAGTTCTGTATTTCTGGAGAACCCTGAATAATAAAGTCAGTACCTAGGGCAGACTGCATTTTCATAATATAACAGGTGAGTTTGGCTCTATAACTAACTATTCACATATATAACTAAATACAGGTAAACCCAGAGCAGTACAGCAAGCTATTCAGATTCCCTGTATCCTTTCTCTCTGGGCTATAGAATATGGGCTCTTAACGTTATATACTGATTTAGTTAGAACTCTTCATTATTTTAGCATTATTATCCTCTGCATTTAACTTTTTGCATTAATCTACTGGGTTATCAAGAGATTTTAATTGCTCTTCCTAAAGCCTTCTAATGGGAAATTTATACAACTAAGAGCAATGCAACTGGTGACAACACACCCCCC
>NW_024348327.1:0-358 GCF_902729225.1 Pteropus medius
CTCCAACTTCGGTACCCCAGTACCCGCAGACGAACGAGCATGGCCCACAGAGCCGCAAGGCCCCGGGAGGGCTGTGCATTTGCCGCAAGTGAGCCTTTTCTCGGAAGTCTGCGATTCTGGCTCAAAATGGACGTCACCAGAGAGCTTTTTGCCCAAGCTACCATATACATACATATGCATATATATGTTGATCTATATGCATATGTATGTATATGGTGGATTTTCGAAGGAAACCTGCGTGGACCCCTGTTCTACCAGAGAAGACAGGCCGCTCCTAGCACCTCCACCTCCCCGCAGTGTGGACACTGGGCGTTCCAGAGCCACAATTCAGCATGATCTCTTTTCATCCCAGAGGCCC
>NW_024348328.1:0-3361 GCF_902729225.1 Pteropus medius
TCTTCTGTGGTAGAGCAGGGGTCCACGCAGGTTTCCTTCGAAAATCCACCATATACATATATATGCATATAGATGAACATATATATGCATATATATGTATATGGTAGCTTTGGCAAAAAGCTCTCTGGTGACGTCCATTTCGAGCAGAATCGCAGACTTCCGAGAAAAGGCTCACTTGCGGCAAATGCACAGCCCTCCCGGGGCCTTGGGGCTCTGTGGGCGATGCTCGGTCATCTGCGGGTACTGGGGTAGCAAAGTTGGAGGAGCACTCAGTGACACTTTGAGCTCCTAGAGGTAAAAACTACGTCTCATTCGTCTCTGTATCCTCTTGCAGGGTTCACGGCCACCCACAGACAGCGTAGCCAGGGATGCTTTGGCCCCTCCGTCCATGGGGGCCGTCACCGCTGGAAAGAGGTCAGCTGGGAGACACTGCAGACAGCTGTGGGTCTGAATTCGGCCTCCGTGCCTTAGGAGCTTCGCGATCAGCTCTTTGAGCCTTTCATTTCTTCATTTTGAATGCGTCCACGGGGACCATTACGACCATCCCAGGCAGAAAGGTGAGGGAGAGGGAGGTGTCTGCTTCCGTCCTGAAGTCTGATTTCCACTGCAGGCGGAAGGAGCAGACATGGGAAGGAGCCCCAGAGGGCCTCTGGGATGTGAAAAGAATCATGCTGAATTGTGTCCTGGGCATGCCCGGTGTCCCACACTGGGGAGGTGGAGGTGCGAAGGCGTACAATATTCTGTGTGATAGAGCAATGGAGTTTCCTTCGAAAATCCTATGTATACATATATATGCATATAGATGAACATATATATGCATATATATGTATATGGTAGCTTTGGAAAAAAGCTCTCTGGTGACGTCCTTTTCGAGCCAGAATCGCAGACTTCCGAGAAAAGGCTCACTTGCGGCAAATGCACAGCCCTCCCGGGGCCTTGGGGCTCTGTGGGCGATGCTCGGTCATCTGCGGGTACTGGGGTAGCGAGTTGGAGGAGCACTCACTGACACTTTGAGCTCCTAGAGGTACAAACTACGTCTCATTCGTCTCTGTATCCTCTTGCAGGGGTTCTGACACCCACAGTGGTAACCCGGGGATGCTTTGGCCCCTCCGTCCATGGCGGCCGTCACCCGCTGGAAAGAGTTCAGTTGGGAGACACTGCAGACAGCTGTGAGTCTGAATTCGGCCTCCGTGCCTTAGGAGCTTTGCGATCAGCTCTCAGAGCCTTTCATTTCTTCATTTTGAATGCGTCCACGGGGACCATCACGACCATCCCAGGCAGAAAGGTGAGGGCGAGGGAGGTGTCTGCTTCCGTCCTGAAGTCTGATTTCCACTGCGGAAAGCGGAAGGAGCCGAGGCCTTAGGAAGGAGCCCCGGGGCCTCTGGGATGAAAAGAGATCATGCTGAATTGTGGCTCTGGAACGCTTGGTGTCCACACTGCGGGGAGGTGGAGGTGCGAGGAGCGGCCTGTCTCCTGTGGTAGAGAAGGGGTCCAGGCAGGTTTCCTTCGAAAATCCACCATATACATATGTATGCATATAGATGAACATATATATGCATATATATGTATATGGTAGCTTTGGCAAAAAGCTCTCTGTTGACGTCCATTTCGAGCCAGAATCGCAGACTTCCGAGAAAAGGCTCACTTGCGGCAAATGCACAGCCCTCCCGGGGCTTGGGGCTCTGTGGGCGATGCTCGGTCATCTGCGGGTACTGGGGTAGCGAAGTTGGAGGAGCAGTCACTGACACTTTGAGCTCCTAGAGGTACAAACTACGTCTCATTCGTCTCTGTATCCTCTTGCAGGGTTCACGGCCACCCACAGACAGCGTGGCCAGGGATGCTTTGGCCCCTCCGTCCATGGGGGCCGTCACCCGCTGGAAAGAGGTCAGCTGGGAGACACTGCAGACAGCTGTAGGTCTGAATTCGGCCTCCGTGCCTTAGGAGCTTTGCGATCAGCTCTCTGAGCCTTTCATTTCTTCATTTTGAATGCGTCCACGGGGACCATCACGACCATCCCAGGCAGAAAGGTGAGGGCGAGGGAGGTGTCTGCTTCCGTCCTGAAGTCTGATTTCCCTGCGGAAAGCGGGAAGGAGCCGAGGCCTTAGGAAGGAGCCCCGGGGCCTCTGGGATGAAAAGAGATCATGCTGAATTGTGGCTCTGGAACGCCCGGTGTCCACACTGCGGGGAGGTGGAGGTGCGAGGAGCGGCCTGTCTTCTGTGGTGAGCAGGGGTCAAGGCAGGTTTCCTTCGAAAATCCACCATATACATATATATGCATATAGATGAACATATATATGCATATATATGTATATGGTAGCTTTGGCAAAAAGCTCTCTGGTGACGACCATTTCGAGCCAGAATCGCAGACTTCCGAGAAAAGGCTCACTAGCGGCAAATGCACAGCCCTCCCGGGGCCTTGGGGCTCTGTGGGCGATGCTCGGTCATCTGCGGGTACTGGGGTACCGAAGTTGGAGGAGCACTCACTGACACTTTGAGCTCCCAGAGGTCCAAACTACGTCTCATTCGTCTCTGTATGCTATTGCAGGGTTTAGGACCACCCACAGACAGCGTACCCAGGGATGCTTTGGCCCCTCAGGTCCATGGGGCGATCACCCCGCTGAAGGGTCGAGCTGGGAGACACTGCAGACATCTGTGGGTCTGAATTCGGCCTCCGTGCCTTAGGAACTTTGCGATCAGCTCTTTGAGCCTTTCATTTCTTCATTTTGAATGCGTCCCCGGGGACCATTACGACCATCCCAGGCAGAAATGTGAGGGAGAGGGAGGTGTCTGCTTTCGTCCTGAAGTCTGATTTCCACTGCGGAAAGCGGGAAGGAGCCGTGCGTGAGGAAGGAGCCCCAGGGCCTCTGGGATGAAAAGAGATCATGCTGAATTGTATCTCTGGAACGCCCGGTGTCCACACTGCGGGGAGGTGGAGGTGCTAGGAGCGGCCTGTCTTCTGTGGTAGACCAGGGGTCCACGCAGGTTTCCTTCGAAAATCCACCATATACATATATATGCATAGATGAACATATATATGCATATATATGTATATGGTAGCTTTGGCGAAAAGCTCTCCGGTGACGTCCATTTTGAGCCAGAATCGCAGACTTCCGAGAAAAGGCTCACTTGCGGCATCACAGCCCTCCCGGGGCCTTGGGGATCTGTGGGCGATGCTCGGTCTTCTGCGGAGACTGGGGTACCGAAGTTGGAGGAGCACTCACTGACACTGTGAGCTCCTAGAGGTACAAACTACGTCTCATTCGTCTCTATATGCTCTTGCAGGGTTCAGGGACACCCACAGACAGCGTACCCAGGGATGCTTTGGCCCTGCATCCATGGCGGCCGTCACCCGCTGGAAAAG
>NW_024348329.1:0-372 GCF_902729225.1 Pteropus medius
GGAATGACCCTTCTGATATCAGGACCCCTCCCCAGGAGCGCCTTCTGATATCAGGACCCCTCCCCAGGAGCGCCTTCCATATCCATTATTTCCCATAAAAATGCGCTACAGTAAAAGTCAACCACAAGCCGACGGGAGAACAGAGCCTATGTCCTGGGGCGCAGGTCCTTTCACGAGGCAGCCTGGGACACCCCCAGAGTCTGAAATGAAACTGCATCAGCCCCAGTTTACCGCCCCGGATCCGTGCACCGAGAATGCAGTGCAGGGCAGGCGTGGGTTCTGAATATCTTCTTACTAAGGAGTTTGCTGAAAGAACAATTAATCTCTTTATCATAACTGGCTTGGCCACATTTCAATAATGAAAAGAAAAAA
>NW_024348330.1:0-849 GCF_902729225.1 Pteropus medius
ACTCAATGTCCGTTGACAGATGAATGGATGTTATTCAGCCATGAGAAAGAAGGAAATCCTGCCATTTGCAACAACATGGATGAACCTGGAGGATGTTATGCTAAGTGAAATAAGGCAGACAGAGAAAGACAAATAAATACTATTAATTTTATTTATATGAGGAGATGTTAGTCAAAGGGTACAAAGTTGTTGTTATATAGAATGAGTAAGTCTAGAGATTTAACGTTACAGGCATAGACGTTATACTTAATAATACTGCTTTGAGCCTAAAATATGCTAAGAGAGGAGATTTCAAGTGCACTCATCACACACACAAAAATGGTAACTATGTGAGGAGATATCTTAATTAACTTGACTGTAGTAATTACTTCACTATGAATATGTATATCAAATCATCATAGTGTACACCTTAAAATATATATAATTTTATTTAAACATTTTATTTAAACACAAATCAATGAAAAAGAAAACCAAAGAAATCAAGCATGGAAATTCTCTCTCACCCCACAACTTGTTTTTTTTATTCAAGAAAATATCAGACTATGTTCACCTTCCACTGCATTCTTTTCAATAGCTGCATAGTATTCCATAATAGAATTTTGTTTATGCATTCCCTCTTGTTGGAGAACATTTATTTTGTTTGTAATTTTCTTTTCACTATTTCAATAGTGAATTTCACTATTTCATATAATGATCCAATGAATAGTTTTATAGAAATATCTTTGTCCTGATGGACAAAGATATTTGCTGATGGAAGTATTTTTCAATGATATGGACTATCTGAAATAGAATTTCTGTGCCTAATGAAACGTAACTGTAAAATTCATGTTTTCATTGAGGGAGTTAAAT
>NW_024348331.1:0-471 GCF_902729225.1 Pteropus medius
CAGAATGTCTGCAGAACTGCCGCGACCCCCTTGGACACGCCACATCTGCCTGTCTGGAAGCTGACGGGGACTCTGTCCCTCCAGGTGCTCAGGCCACAATCCTTGGACTCAGAGACCTCCTCCCTCCTCCCTCCTCCCTCGTAACCCTACATCCAACCCAACAGAAACGTGTTGGTTCCATTATTCAGGGCCTGACCACAGTTGTCACCGCCCCAACTGCTACTGGTCCACATCGCCATCGTCCTTTTCCCGGACTGCTTCAGTAGCCTCTGAAGTGATGCTGCTCCCTCCCGCCATACAGCTTAAGCCCAGCACAGCAGCCGGCGACCCCCAGTACAGGACAAGCCAGAGCCCGCCTCCCCTTTGCTGAAAGCCAGCTAGGCTTCCCATCTCGCGCAGTCAGACTGGGAGTCCTCACCAAGCGCACGCGGTCCCCACCTCCTTCCCCCACCACTGTGACCTCGTCTTCCA
>NW_024348332.1:0-1183 GCF_902729225.1 Pteropus medius
TAAGGTGTGGGTAGACGTGCTTCAGCCAGCATGCCCCTCTCCCCACTCACCTGCCCCCCGTTTCTCTTCCCCCAGAAATCGGAGCTGGATGAGTGGGCCGCGGCCATGAATGCTGAGTTTGAAGCTGCTGAGCAGTTTGATCTCCTGGTTGAATGAGATAAAATGGGGTGCATCTGGCCAGGCCTTCCCCACTTCCCCCTGTACATAGCTCCTTCTTCCTACAGAAAAGACACTTGGGGTCCCCTTCTTTGGCCTTGGTACCTTTTGCATGTGCCGTTGCTGCACATGAGGTCTGTCCTCTGAGTGTACAGTGGCAGCAGCCATTTCAGCTTCAGGAAACAGGGTTCCCTTGGCCCGGCCTCGCACTGGCATCCCGTCTCTGGTCAGTACTTAATCCTCTCCTCTCTTCCTCTCGGAGTGTCCTGGCCGGTTTCCGTTTGGGCTACAGATGAGGGAGGTGGAATCCCTGGCCAGGGGTTGTGGGCGAGAGCACGGAGCGCCGGCTGGGAAGCAAGGCTGCTCTCCAGCCCGACAGAAGCAGCCTCCAAGGGCTGTCTGCCGCAGCCTCAGGCTCTCTTTCCAGTTGCCTTTTGGTGGCGGCTTGGTTCCATCTATGTAAAAAGGCTTGGGTTTCCTCTTAGATTCTATAGATGGTCCAGCAGAGAGTTCGAGGAAGAAGCTGGACCCACAGCCAGCAGAGTCAGGTTTTGAAGGAGGGCCTCAGACCATGGGTGTTTATTACATGGAAGCTGTGCTTTGTAGTTCTGTGTTCTGCTGTTGAGATGGTTGGTTCAATGTCAGGCTGATGGAGCGCTGGCTGTGTGGGCAAAGGGTGCACTTTGGGGTGCTATGTGCTACAGGCTGCAGCCTCCACAGAATCTGAGGCTCGGGGCATCAGGTCTGGACACCTGCGCAGGGCCAGGAATGGGTCGGTGGGAGGAGGCACCCTCTTTTGTCACTCACCTGTTTCTTATAAAATAAAATACACAGCTCAGCTTTAAAACCGAATGGGCTAAACGGTGCTATCGCACTACTGTTTTGCGCCCACACTTACAGAGTTTGAGGGAAGCTTTCCCCACGGGCCAGAAAGGGACGGGGGTCCACAGCGGGTTTAACCTTTAGCTCTCAGTGATCTCTCATGAGGGCATTGCCTGGGGCAGGTGCCAGGAGTTGAGCTGGGGGG
>NW_024348333.1:0-16171 GCF_902729225.1 Pteropus medius
TTGTCTGTTCATGTGTCTGTCCCCTTCACTATACTTTAAACTCCTTGAGGTCAGGAACTCTTATTTATCTTCATATCTCGAGATACCTATGTCTATATACCTACCTATACTTATCTATACTTACATATCTAGATATATATGTAAGTATCATTATGTAGATGTAGATCTATATCTATATCCAGGGAGATATAGTTATTTAATACTTTGAACTAGACCGGGCGTTTCATGAGTTTTCAGTACATGTTAAATTGCTTGTTGTCTAAAGATTTCATTAGCATTTTTTTTTTTCACTCCTAGAGTGACCACAGCTTTGGTAATTTTAAGATTGAAAGAGTGATCCAGGTATTTTTAAAAATCTGGTTATATTTTACTTTACTCAAGATATAGTTCAAGAAGTAATATCTAGATTGAAGTTTGTAAAGTACACAGCTTTTTTTCTATTAATACATGATATTTTCACAAATGGTTTATTTTCATTTCTGAGTGACTGCCATCAGGTTATGACTCCTTATAGTTTAAGTAATATCTTTATCAGTCAAATAAACTTTTTCCATTTTTTTTATGTAATTTTTATCTTCATATCTTAAATTTATCTACAAGTTTAAGGTTAAGTGTTCCTAAATAATGGCTATCGTACCCTCCTAGTAAGGGATGCAAGCCACTGGGGAGGAATGCGGGGCTCCTGCCTCCCGGTGCCATGTTTTTGACCCTAGAACCTATTGGATTTCAAGGGACGGGAGTGTGGGAGGTGGGCTTTGACAGCAAGCAGCATTAGTGGGGCCTGGTGGGAGTCCCTCTGTGGGCAACAGAGAGGAGACGCCTCTGACCTCGCCTGGCTGGCTGAGGAGACTCAGGATGTGGACATGTGGCCCTGGGCATTCCTGTTATCCAATTCCGCTCCTAGGGCCAGCTGCTTTCCCCCTGCTCCCAGATGGCAACTTTCCTCTCTGTCATTTACTACACCTTCTTGAGCGAGGTTGATGGAGTGTCTCCACTCACCTTTTTGAGCCAGACCACACACTGAGCCGTCTCTGCCAGCTGCCTGCCCTTTTTCTGAGGGGAGGAAAGTCTGAGTGAGTCTGTCTGGGCCAGAGCTCTGCAGGAAAGGCCCTCGAAACATACCTGGTGCCAGGGTGGGATGGGCAGTGTGCGTAGGGGGCTGCCGAGAGGGAACAGACAGGAGAAAGCTGGGAGGGAGAGGCAGGTGCCAGTGATCTGAGAACAGACCAGGGCTTGAACTGCAATTTCTATGTAAACAAAGATTTGTTTTTCCTGATTTCACCTCCTAATTTGGTTTTCTCAAGCGATATCCCTTTGAAATTTCTGCAAGTTCTTAGTGCTAGTCATAATGAAGATAAAAGCAGTAATGATACCACCCATCGTGAGTGTTTCGGCTTATACTCTGCAAAGCATTTTCACATTTGTTTAAAGAAAATTGACGTTACTTTTTCATCAGCTTTGTAACTGGAATTGTATGGCTCAGAAGGAGACGTTGGTCTGGCAGATAAATTAGACAAAGAACAAACTTTCCATACCGAAGGGGCCCGATGGCTTTTCCGAATTGCTAGAGATAAAGACACAACAAAGCAATACATTATATGCAACGCTGAGGCCTGAAGATGTGGTCAGTTTGTGTTTCACAATGTTTCTGGGTTTCCTTTGCTTCTTGGAGCCAGTAGGGTGCTAGTTTACAAGTGTCTGCAGTGGAGATGGTTACCTTTTTTTCTTTTCCATGTCTTTTGTTTGAGTCTTAAGCTAAAGTTGTAGAATGTTTGACAAAGGTACCCTTCGTGTTATGTTTTTGCTTATGTCAGTCATATCATTGAGCCAGAAAGTTAGAAATAAACATCTGCTACGTGTTAGCAACAGTGTTAGCCCTCCGTAGCTAAGGAACCCACTTAAAAATCTTATCTCATTATAAGCTTTTAATAGAGATAAAGCATTGCTCGTTAAGGTTGAACCCTCCTTAGACTCACTACTCCACAGGATAATTGCATTTTTATCAGTGTTGAGGCCCATTAGCTTGGTTTCAAGAAAAAAATATTCCAACTCTTCTTTCTACATAGAAGGAGCTAATATTAAAAAAAAAAAAATACTGTGGCAAGGTCTGTTGCTTCTTCATCTTGCCCTGGGGAATATGAAAAAGGATTGAACACTGATAGACACAATTAGACCAAAAAAAAATCTAGAAAAAAATTAGACACTGTCACTAAAGTAGTGAATTTTTAGAGTTCTCTCCCTCCCCTTTTTTTATTAGGACAATATGCATCCTTAATAGTGGAAATGGAGTGGGAATGGAAAAATCTTAATTAGATCTGCTGCATATTTTATACTCATGATCATTTAGGGTTTCTTCCAAGTGTCCCCATCTTTACCTAATAAATAATACCCACCTTAAAACGTTCATCTGAAACTTCTTTGATCCTTCCAACCAGAACGATCTTTCTCTCCTCCGAAATATAGCAGCATTTTTGTTTATGTAGTACAAGTAATTAATTACATTGTCCTGGTATCATAGTTATTTTTACACCTATTCCTCCCACTGGCCATCCCCCTCACGAAGACAAAGACCTCAACTGACCCCTCTCTCTATTCCCTACCATGATTGACATGGTCCCTTTCACAGCAAGCATTTGATACATAGCTGTCGGCTGGGTGGATAAAATTCATGTTAATTGTAACAGCATTGCTCAATTTCAGAAAAGTTGTTTTCTTTATTCATGTTACTATGGCATAGATGCTTTTTAGGAGAGTCCCATATGTCACCTTTCCAGTGAAGCCTGGTGGGCGTGGAACAAGTGTGGGGTGGTTTCAGAACCACCGCTCGTCTTCTACAGGTGCCTGCTGCAGTGCGGGTCCTTGTCATTGCGGCGTGGGCTGGAACTCTATGTTTGTTTTGCTCCTTGGAGATTGTGTAGTATAGTTGTAATAATTTTAGCAATTGTCGTAGATCACGTTGGCAATCAAAAGGATGCTATTCCACTTTATCTTCCAGGAAGAGATATTTTATGCCCGTCCTGGGCAGCTTTGAACGGAGTACTATTATATATCAGGATAATGACAGGCAGTCAACAGAGAGGATCAAGGAACTCCTCTCACCAGAGACATCTGGAAGCCTAATTTTGGAGAGCAGCTTTTATTGTTGTTTTACATTTTCTTTTGAACCCCAGGAATATCTCTGGCACCAGCAGCTGAAATTAGAACACTAGTGTATTCAATTGTCTCATTTTGAGCTACTGGGAAATTGCATTTCAGAAATATCTTAGGAGGTTCTAAGATTTCTCTGAAACGGTACCTGCTGTTCTTTTAAGAGTCACTCGGCCAGTCTAAACTTAGCTGAGTTGTGCTAAGTCTGAGGGGGTCAGGCCTCTGGTCACAAAAGTTTTCTTGCTGTGCTTGCAGTTTCATGGCTACAGCTGTGAAATATATCATCCTGAGATCCAAATGATGTCAAAGAAATGGAAAGAAAGCCACCCCGGCACCTTTCCACTGTGCCTGGGCACTGAGCTAAGCCTTCCACATGCACCTGCCTTTTAAAACTCTCCCGGCAACCCGAATGAGATTTGTACAGCGTTGTTTAAAGGAAAGTTTGGGGAGAACTCTTCAAATACACTACTGTGTGTTTTTTTTTTTCTTTTCTTTTTAAAAATAAACCAGGGTGGATGCTGAGTTTATTAACCATTGCTGCGAGGGACAACATCCCCTATTTGGGGATGATAGGATATAAGAGAGTTACTTTGATTTAAAATGTGAGGAATGCAATTCAGAGATAGACTGTGAGTCTAGAGTTCTGACTGTGATTTAAACGAGCCTCATCACTTTTGCATGAACATTAGCTATGTCTCTGTGGTTAATTTTTCTCATCAGTAAAACAATGCAAACGCCAGGCTTGTCTCTCTGATATGGTTTTGGCCTTACTCTGGCTCACACTGGCTGCATATTAACTTTGTACCAGGCGCTATGCTGAGCGCCTCACATGCACTATCTCATTTACTCTTCACAAGGACCCACTGTGCTCCCCATGTTTGGGACACAAATGCTAAGAGAAGCCACAGAACTTCAGGACTCAAATGGACTGAACCCCAAAACCTGTGCTCTCAACCACTGGGACAAAAGGAGTTTCAAAACGGGAAAGCCCTTTAGAGAGTCCAAACAAATCTAAATGTGAAGTCTTATCAAGGTGCAGGAATTGGCAGGACAGGTGCTTGCCTGTGCAAGGTGAGAATTTACAGAAATAGCATGAAATATTTTAAGAGAGATGAGGAGAGAACCGGTTAGTGGAATATTAAATAGTATTAAACTGTAAACTTGGTTTAAATAAGTACTCTGTGCCATCTGTCATGTGTAGGAATAGGACAATGACTATTGCAGATAAACTTATTCATAAGAATATTTTCTTAAAATGTTTTTAGTGAATCTCCCAATAATCAGTTAATCCCCTGGCAGAGATAGTTGACTACAAGGTAGGGTTGGCCCTAGGTGTTAGGAGTGGGAGCCGGAAGAAAGGGTAAAGAATGCCGGAAAAGGTGCTAGATTCATGGTGGGCCGGAACCAGAACCTTAAACATACGGTCTGAAATCAGCTCTAGGTTTTATTTTTGTGAAAAATAACAATACATCTTGCACTTATATAATAGTGGACATCCCCTGTTAATTTTTTCTGTATTACTGGTTCTATTTCCATACTCAGATAAATTGCTCAAAGAGAGAAGGCTTCGCTGATCAAGATTCAAGGAGTTTCTAAAATAGTTCTGCACAATCCATGCTTTCTCTAGTCCTGTTACATAATAACCACTTTCTAAAAGAAAGCCCCTTATTTGTATGCTGATGTCTTCCTTGTAGGTGGGGAAGGAAGAAGGGAACCAGAGGAGTTGAGCTGTTTATTTTGTCTTGGCTAAAAGTATCAGTTTCCTTCATAACCTTTTCACTTCAAACACACCAGCAAAACATGTCAGAGGACTCACGAGTGTGGGTGTTGGCACTTTTCGATTCCGTTATGTTTCCAGGGGTTGCTCCTTTGGGATGTGCTGCTGGGGATGAAGACCCAGCTGTGCTCACCCCCTGCTTTCATGAGCTCTGGGGCAGACTAGACTCACGCAGCACGCTGACTGATGCCGGGGATTGGGGATAAAGAGGACAGAACGACATCCCTGGGAGAAGGCAGCACGCACCAGCCGTGAGGTGACTACAAGTGCCAGGGAAAACGGACTTTGGCCAGCTCCATGGGTTGTCTCCATTCGCACTATAGCAGAGAGTCTAATGGAGGGGGGGCCCAAGAGGGAAAGGGGTGAGTGTGCTGTATGCATCCCCCCAATTCTCACCTTCAAATCAAAGCCCTGTTTTGAATGCAAGCCCCATTTTAAAGACTGGTATCTGAGTTCTGGTTCTCTGCAGAGGCTATGTTTTGTTCTATTTCTGGGGCTTTCCCTGCTTCATGTGTCCTCAGCTTTCCTGCTCTTTCTCTGTGGCCCTGCTTGTGGGCCCTGCTTCCCCTTTGCTGGCTTTAATTCTGTACAGGTGGTATAGCTCTGTCTATGCTCTGAAATGTCAGGCTGATTGAAGTAGATGACTGCTGTGGCGTTTTGGGATGAGAGGCCCTTTGTGTGGGCAAGTCACTGGCCTCCCTAAACTCCAGTTTCCTAGTCTCGGAGAACAGGGATCAATGACTTACATGAGGTTTAGGTGAGACAGCAGATAATGCACAAGGTTCAGTGATTCCCTGACGGTCCTCGGTGGAGCCCGCTTTTCTGGGTGACCTGTCTGAAAGGACACCAGGTGACAGCCTTTGACCCAAAGTGAGCGTTTTTACCTTTAGCTGTTAATAAATTGGGCTTTCCAGTGTTTTGTTCTAGGAGTTCTGTGTCTAGAAATGTTATAAAACCATTGCTTGGTACATGGTAGAGACATTTGGTAAACCTCTTCCCTTTGCCTCTCTGCTAACGAGGTTAATGAATCATCCATCTTATCTTGAAGGAAGGGCCGACTTCCTTTTTACCTCTCTGTGCTACCTTCACTATAACTGAATTTGAGCCTATCTTAAGGCAGCCTCACAGCAGTGTGGTGTGATTCACACTTCTGACCTCACCCTGGAGCTGGTATTTACCACTCAGCAACTCCACCTGACATCTGCTCAGGGCCCTGTACTTATTGCTTAGCTTGAAGGTACTTGGCTGCTGAGCATTGCTCACTTTTAATTAGTCCCCTCCTTGTTAATTAACAGCGTGCATCTCCCTGGAAGCTGCTCTGGGACCTGGTCTCCCTGGGGGCACGCTTCCCTGAGCCTCCATGATGTCAGGGCTGACTTCTGCCTGCACACGAGCGTATTAGTTGACACATGGTGCATGGCCATTGCATGGGCATCTCATCTGCCATGCTCTGGAGGAAAGAAGCGAGAACTCAGTGTTTGGCAAGAGTCAGTTCCATAGTGATGCCAGCCAGCATCTTAACTGACCGAGAGATGTTCTCCTTTTCTCTTCAGAAAAGAATATCTCTCAGTTGATAAAAATTCCTCTTGCCAGGATGCTTTTTGGTTGAGCTATCTTAACCTGATATGTGGGTATAAGCTCCTGATATCTGCTCAGAAGCACTTGAATGTTGCTGAGGAATTCTGTCCTGGTCCCAACTGTGGGGCCAGAGCAAGGCTCACACTGGGCATAGCAGGATCAGCCTTATTTCCAGGAATAGTGTGAGTTTGTGTAGCTGGTAAAGGACGTGGAAATGCAAATCACAGCTAACTGGGGAGGTAAAAAATTATATCAAAATAGTGCTTAGTACCACATCTGAGGGGCTGGGCAAGCTCATAAATAGGAAGACTCATGATGACTTTAGTAGGAAGAAAACTTGGACAAGTCAGATGCAGAATGACACGTCAGCTTTACTCAAGATTAAGAGTGAAGAACAATATAGCCTAGTAGGTAAGCATCAGATTGAGCCGGATTTAAAACTGGGCTTGGCCACTTGCCAGCTGTGAGCCTTGGGCAAGTTACTTCACTGCTGTAAGCCTCAGTTTCCTTATCTTTAATGGGGATAATGAGAGTTAGCTCATGGGATTGTTCTGAGGATTAAATGAGATAATGTTTATAAAGCGCTTAGTATGATGTCTGGCCCAAAGTAAATGCTCACTAAGTGGTTGTAATTATAAGCCTGTTTTGGAGAAGCTCTCACTTCATGGTACAGGGCGGTTCCACCAGCCACAAAGAGCCCTGCGGGCCGGGGGTCAGGTGTCTGCAGGTTTTTGGCAGCTGACTCAGCCCTGCCTGGTATGCTTGCCTAGATATAAGGTCCCTTATGGTACTTATTCTAAAGTCACTTAGAGTGCCTTCTTGTACCTTCTCTTTCATTCTTCCTCCACGGACACCTCTTATGCTGACTGCCTTAGATCCTTCCTGAAACAAGGTTAGAGGTGGCCAAGGGGTGTGTGTGGGAGGAGAGGGGCTGGAAAAACCTGTGTGTATTCAGGAAGACCCTCTCTACAAAGGTTTGCCAGCAAATTAAAAACCAGAATGTATGCTGTGAGCAGGACTAGAAGTTCAGGATCTTTCAGCTTTTATAGTGGCTTTTGTCTGTCTTCTGCTGAATTGTACAGAATTTTCCTCCCCTTCTGCTGTATGTCGTTGGTCACTCACATCAAGCCCCCAGGACACACAGTGGTGTGAAAACCAGGAGGCAGGGACCCTTGAGGACCATCTTGGAAGCTGGCTACCACAACCTGCATGTAAGAGTTAAAAACTGTGGTGAAGGGAATTCTAAGTGAAGCCGTGCATTTGAGTAAAGTCTACAGTGTTTCCTTTATGTACATTTTTTAGAGCATTTTAAAACTCTTTGACTAAGAATCCTTGCATGCTGCCTTTTCCACGCATATTCAGGATGGTATGTTTATTCAAGAGATGTGACCTCAATTTACGTTCTGTTAGTACAGCGAGTTCTTTGACTTAAGGTTAGCTTGTGCCCTTGCCATCAAAGAGCTGATTGTATGTGCCGAAGTGGGATAGACTCACACGGCCGCGCTGGGCTCTGGTCTCCCACTTCCTGGCCCAGTGGACACTGCTTGGTTTTTCTCCATCAGTTCTTTTGGCTGTGCCTGCACACTCACCAGGTGGAGGTGTCTTCTATACCCTCCATCTCCTGCCCCTCCCCGCCCCAATTCACATACATTTGGTAGTTTGGAGCATGGCATTACACTTCATATTTGAATGTCATTATTCTCTTTGGGGCCCACATTATAGTTATTTGAGAAAGCCTTAATTAATTCCTCTATAAGCTTACGAACTTGCTGATGTTGGAATTTGTGCTCGGCTTGTGTTTTCATCTCTTGCACCTTCTTATGCAATGCGTTGAACATAGTAGGTACTTAATAACATTTGTTAAAGGAAGAATAATGACAGTATCCTAGATGGAGTAGATTGTAACAATGACCCATGTTGGGGTTATCGCTCTGTTATTTGGCGATCTGGGGGATGTCCAGGATGCGTCCTGGTCTGAGCAGGATGTCAGAGCTGTTAGACAACTTGCATCTGGAGTCTTAGGAACCCACCCCATTACTAGACCCCTTGGGGTTGTTCTGGCTGGAGGATGATGGAACACCAGTCTGTACTGAGGACTTTTTCTCGTCTAAGAGTTTTTGGAATAACCTTGCTTTAGATGGGTTCCAATCTGGGTAGGTGATGGAAAGCATCGCTCTACAACACACAGTGGACATTGAAGAAGGCTTCTTCCAGCCGTTGTATTCAAAACAAAGATTGCAGAAATTATAAGAATGGCAGCAGTGCCGTTGTGCTTGGGTGTTCCCTTTGGTCTAATCGATAAATCCGGTATTTTGGACAAGGTGTGTCACAGTCACAGAACCATCCTTGGGAATTTGGCCAAGGACAGGAAGTATTGGGGAAAGCAATGAATAAGAATGAACATTTAAAAATTAAAGTGGCAAGTACTCTGGTCATCACAAAGGATTTTCTGTAGTTAAAAAATCGAGAATATGAATCTCTCGTCTCAGAAAAGATCCTAAAATTGTTTATTGACAGGGCTCCTTCTTGCTCTGCACGCCTTCCCTGTCCCCAGCCACCCCCAAAACTGAACTAGTTTAAAATCTGAGTGCCTTTTTTCAGGTTTTAAAATAGTAACACAATGCTGCAGTGATCCCATAAAGCTATGTTTTTATTGTCATCTCTAACTTGTAATAGTGCTTGGTAATTACATGGTGCTTTCCATCTGCAAGTCTGTAAACACATTATAAATGTTAACCCTTTAATTCTCCCAGTAGCTCTGCAGAGAGAGGGAGAGATTGCATGGAGAGATTGTGGCTTAGCTGTACGTTTGGTCTGGTTACAGCTCTTCGAGGTGTTCTTTCCTATATGTGGTAGAGCTGGTAAAGTACCATCTGCTCTTAAGAATGATGTTCTGTTCTGCCAAATAAAAAATTCAAAGTCTCTATAAAAGCAAGAATCTGAAGGGTAAAGCTCCTGACTTCAGCATGCAGATACTTCTAGCCTCTATAGTTTGGCCAGTTGTTACTATTTTGATTGCAGATTTGATTACAGAATATAGATTAGATTGCTAGAATCATTAGAAAATATTTTGTCTATTAAAGGATGCAGAGTTTTGTTTCTTAGATACCTTATCTGCTCCTGACATTTAAAAAGAGAAATTCAGTATTACTTCTCGGCAATAGTTTTTTTGGCTTTTTATTATTATTTCTTTTAAAAGTTGTTTCTCCCTAAGATCTATTTTTTTTTTCCTATACATCCCAGAGAATGGAATAAATAACTTTGAAATTTATATTAGTGAATTTCAAAAGCCAGACTAGACTTTAAAGAGACTTACAGAACAAAATAATTATTGTTCAGTTTTAAGTTTCTTTAGCTGTAGCTTTAATACATGGCTTCAATTAACCAACATAATTTCAATTTATTATGCAAATGTGACAATTAGTCCATTAAAGAAATCTGTTAGAAAGATTATGTACTTTGTTTCCGCAGCACAATAAATTGCATTGAATGTTCCATTTTTTGTTATTTTGATTTGCTTATTTTGTCTTTAATGACAACTCATTTAAAGCAAAAGTCTTTAAAGTGGCAGAAAATGTGATAACATGTCTTCACTGGTAATTTAATACTTGGATATAATGGGTTCATCTGTAAGATTTCATTAAAAACAGCAAGGTGCCTGAATACCAAAGCTGAGATGTTTTTAATCACAGAATTATAGTAATTATACAAATCCCAAGATTTTCATCAGACAGAAAAAGCTTCCAGGGCAAAACATACACTTTAAACTTAGCACTAATAACTGTGTATTGTTCTAAATTATAGGAGAGAGAATTCCCAGGCCAAGGGAAATAGTGGAGAGAACGTTATGTGTTGAATTTTTAAGGAAAGTTAAAAAATAAACTATTTTGATAACATAATGATAATTGTAAGAAGCATATTACCAGAGTAATAGAAAAGGAACTTGTATGTGAGGCCATGGTTGATAGCAGGTGAAAACTTATATGGCCAATGAGTCTTTATTGTTTACTATATTATCAGCTTTGAGAGAAAGCTAAAAGGAACAGCTCTCTTTTCCCAAGGGTCTTAAAGCTTCTAACTGACTGAAGTCCTTCTTTCAGTCAGTAAATGGGGCAAATCACCAGTAAATGAGATGATTATTGGCCCAGAGTCTAGATTTTTGAGTCGAGTATAAAGAATAATTTAGTTATCATGTGGTTGTTTGAAAATGTCAAATTTTTATAAAAAGACCAGGACACAGTACCCGTAAGAAGCTTGTTTTTAAGAGAAGTGATTGAAAAAAGGTATATCTAGGAAGTTTTTATAAAAATCTCTCTAAACGAGAAATTTTATATGATCTATTTTTCATTTATCATTCTTTCCTTTTTTCTGGCTCAGACGGGTAGGGGGAAAGGAGAGAAGGGGATTAATGAAGGGCGAGCACTGAAGAAGCAGTGTGCTGTGGGGATGTCCGTGATGGGTGCAGGGAGGGAGGAAGGATGCCTGGGGAAGCAGGAAAGGCAAGTCAGGTGGACTTCTTTGTAATAGGGGTTTGGAGTTGAGGTGTAGAGCATGCATTCGAATGAAAGACCCTGAGATCTGACTGGGTATTCCTGATGGGTGCTCAGGACACAGAATTCCTCCTAGAGGCTGGAGCAGAGACATGCCTGGGATTTGAGTCCTGATAAGACAGTATTTATGGTCTCTGTTCTGATCTCAACCCCATCCCTTTCTATGGTAAACTCATCATCTCCTGACTGCAAGCAGAATTGGAGAGTTGGCTGGAACAACTGTTCGCTGATTCGTTCTGAATATGTTGTCATCCACATCACCCGCATTTATTACTTGCGTATTTGAACCTCCGGCTGCTTCCCCATCAGTAAGCTTAATGACAATTTAGAGCCAGCTTTTAGCCTTGTTCTGAACGAGGGCACACAGGTGAGCCCATGCAGACCTCACATTTTGCAGCCGCTCTTGCTGGGCAGGTCCTGGCTGGAGAAGCTCTTGTCTGCAATCTCAATGTCATTAAAGTTTTGTTTTTTTCCCTTTTACCCATCAAAATAATATATGCCATTGTGGAAAATGTATAAGATACAGAAAAATAGAAGAAGCAGAAAAGTCACCATTAATCCTTCTACCCAAAGAGAATTCATATTTTGCCATACTTCTTTCTAATCTTTTTTTCTGTATTCTTTGTTCTTTATGTGCGTTAATCTGCAAATGCATATTTGCATTCAGATTTACAGACGTTTAACAACATTTAATCACTGTTACAGGCATTTTCCATAAACCTCATGGGTAGTCTATTGAATGTTGATTGCCATGGTGAACTTAAGAGTGTTATTATCTTAAGTGTTATTGTCATTTGATTTCTTCCCAGGTCCTCTGTTGTCGTCCTCTGCACATCTGGAAGGCTATGATGGGTATGAATGTGACCACTTGGAGGTTGCAGCTAACTTGTTACTTCTTCCTAGAAGACCATCCTTTAGAAGTAGGAAAACTTCTCTACATGGTGGTTGACTCCAAGGGACAAGACACATTGTAGAAAGACATGGATGAAAGCAGCTCAGGGGGTCCCAGACGCATGCTTCCTGTAGTCTAGTCCAGGGAAACCCTTCCGTGGGGCCCTGGCATTCTGGGATGTCGCCAGTTCTGGACGCATGGCTCATTCCTGAATGATGATGGTTCGTCGGGGGCTGCTGGCGTGGATCTCTCGGGTGGTGGTTTTGCTTGTGCTTCTCTGCTGTGCCATCTCCGTCCTCTACATGTTGGCCTGCACTCCGAAAGGCAACGAGGAGCAGCTGGGGCTGCCCAGGGCCAACAGTCCCACAGGGAAAGAAGGGTACCAGGCTGTCCTGCAGGAGTGGGAGGAGCAGCACCGCAACTACATCAGCAGCCTCAAGAGGCAGATAGCGCAGCTCAAGGAGGAGCTGCAGGAGAGGAGCGAGCAGCTCAAGAGTGCACAGTATCATGCCAGTGATGCCGTGGGCCTCGGGCCCGACCGGGGCCCTCCTGAGAAAACCCAGGCTGACCTGCTGGCCTTCTTGCACTCCCAGGTGGACAAGGCAGAGGTGCACGCCGGTGTCAAGCTGGCCACCGAGTATGCCGCAGTGCCTTTCGATAGTTTCACCCTGCAGAAAGTGTACCAGTTGGAGATGGGTCTGACCCGCCATCCTGAAGAGAAACCTGTGAGGAAAGACAAGCGGGACGAGTTGGTGGAAGCTATTGAATCAGCCTTGGAGACCCTGAACAGCCCTGCGGAGAACAGCCCGAATCAACGTCCTTACGTGGCCTCGGATTTCATAGAAGGTTGGCAAATTTGTGAATTGGGGTGGAAAGTAGAGGAAAAGGCATCTGGGTCCAGGCACCCAGGCAGGTCATAGCTTCAGGAGGCTGGCAGTTGGCTCTGGGGATGACTGGTAGAAAGTTTCATGTGAGTGACACCTAAGGTATATAGCATGGATTTTTATATTTCAGAAACATCTGTTTCCACTTACTTTCTCGTGGAAACCGCAATCGTTGAGTAGACAGATTAATTTTTTCCTGGTAGAAGAAAGTAGAACTTCTTGCTTTCGTTTAAAAAAAAGAAATAAAATTTTTAAAAATGTTGTAAACATTAAACTTTGAAACCCAAACAGAGTATGATAGGCAATTTTAATTTCTCCCATATCGCAGGCACTTTTCCTATAGATTGGGCCCAGTTATCAGGCCCACGAACAGGAGAATAATGGCAAACACTTATACTTGCCAGACATTGTTCTAGGAACTTTACATTTACTAATTCATCTTTTCCTCATAATGACTCCAATAGGGAATAAAGAAGTGGAGGTTCACCTAAGGTTGCTCAGTTAGCAAGTGACAGAGCCATGCTTTCAACCTAGGAAGTCTGATTTCAGAGTCCATGTCTTTAACCACTAGGGTATATTGTACAGATTATCAGAGTACATGAAACCTAGTAAGATGAATGGCTCAGCTTTTTTTGTAGGCATAGCACGACCTAGTATTAATTTGTATTTGACGGCGTCTAACTTTAGAAGAAAGCAGCCTTGGCTAGTTTCTTAGAAGACTGACTCATTAGTATCTTCTTTTTATCAATTTTCTCAATGGTACTGGTTCAAAACTCAGCTAATAATTTGGGACAAGAAGTACCTTTGAGGGCATCCAGTTCTTCTCCCTGTTTCTGGATAGAATCTAATCAACTTCCTAGACATGTAGCTGCGTCCCCATTACTCCACTCCCTCCCTACTTTGGTGCTATAACCACCATCTCATCAGCCTACGAGCAAGACATAACTCTCTTTAGTCGTATCAAAAACCTTCTTGCTGCTATTTATGCCTGTTTTCTTTGGACACTTTCCTGTCTTGTGATTTTTTTCCACTTTATATATGAACTATAAAATCATGCAATTTTGCTATAGTATCATTTTTCATATACCTAGAGTCAGGTAAATAAATCTTTTACAAGATCAAGCTTTTGGTCTCAGATTTTTGTTTTTTTTTACTCATTTATGTGAGATATTAAAAATGCCTAGCACATTCGGCAGCTAGCAAATATAAGCACATGGTGAGCACTCAGTAAGAGTTCAAAATATCATGATGATGCAGCATCAGATTTTATAGTACTTTGGAGTTTATGGAACATTTCCACATATATTAGCTCACTAGCTAGCCCCCAGGGAAAATCATTAAACATCCTTAAAAAAACAAATCCTAGTTGCCACTGCCCCTGGAGTCTGCTGCAGAGCTGCCCACATACAAAGCAATTTCTAAAGAACTTGATTACAAATCAACACGTGCGATTTGGGATGTTCACCTTTGTGGTTTTTAATCTGCGTTTACATTCAAAATCTCTGCTTTTCTGTATGCAGTATCTTAATATATGTAAGGCTTGTCATTCTCAATCAGAGTGACACAGGCCTCCTGTCTCTGAGTTTATTTGCCCTGAGATATGACTGACTTCCTGTCAGAGGCACTCTAATCATAGCTGCACAGTGTGGCTTTCATGAGCTGCATACAGCCTGTGTTTTGAGGCAGATCAATCCACACAGACCTTTCAAATTTGGTGGAGGTCTAGTCAGCTGTTTTCATATGATGAGTAAATAGGCATACACTCTTTAAATATATTTATACATATTTGACTGTCTTAAGAAGCACAGTTTATTTCATTTTTCCATTCTTGTCACAAAAGATCATGAAGACAATCTTTTATATTCTTGAGAAACGGGGCACTATGAAAGATTCTACTAGTCAGAGGAAGCTGCAGGAAGGCAGAGATAAATTCAGCATAAGGAATAACTTTCAAATAGTGATGTTTCAGAGCAATGTGGGACTCCTGTCTCTGTAAGAATCTGTCATCAACTGACGGCTACTTGGCCAACTGGTTATAATTCATGATTACGGCCTCAGACAGGCAGTGAGACTGAATTACATTTGAGGACCTTTTCAATCCTGGTTCATGAATGTTGGATCTATACCTGGTTAAGGAGAAAGAAAGGAAGTAGAAAGGGCCTGATTAGAAATCTGTTTTCTATAACGAGTTAAAGCAAGTGATGGGACCATATAAGGGTGAAGTATATCTTTAAAAGAATTTGTTTGGGTTCCTAAATGTAACCTTAGAGAGATTGATTTTGTGTTTGGGGGTCAGTAGTCCAAAAGTTGGAGCAATTTAGTAGAAGTCCATGAGAAATTTGTAAGTTACAAGTGGGAAGTGTTCCAGACTCTGAGTTCTACACAAGGGCAACAGATTTGCTGAACCCTGAACTAGTAGGATAATGGCGGAGATTCTTTGTGTTAAAAGATGGAAATAGTTATGTAAAACTTAAAGCTAGCTGTGAGGCAGGCGGCATGATGACAGGGTGGGGATCTATATGACTTTGACAAAGACTCTTAAGCTCCTTGAGACTCAGATTCCTCACCTGTCAAGAAACTGATGGTGAGACAGGACAAATTTCCCCAAGGCAGGGTGGGGTGGTGGTGGTGGTGGTGGTGGGGAGACCTGCATGGAGAGAGAGGGTCCTCTGGCAGAGAGTAGAAAGAATTCAACACACATGCCAAAGTTAGAGTCAAAAAGAAAGTTTATTAGAAAAGGGTAACACTCCACAGACGGAGTGTGGAGTCTCAGAGGCAGAAGGTGAGAGGGACAGTGAGAGAGAGAGACAGAGTAAAGGCACTGAGAGGGACCCTGAGTGTTCAGGGAATTCAGTTTATATGTCATTCTTTAGAACCTGTGAGTTACAGTTTAAAAGACTTTGTTAACTCATTTCCTTTGATATGGAATACAGTGAGGTATGTAGCGTGAAGTTAAGAATATGTAGAGTGAAAGGCCTGCTGGCAGTTCCCAGTCTTTAATCTTTAGGTTCCCCATGGTTTTAGCCACAGGGAATGACTCTTGGTTCCTGTTTCCCCTTCGCAGGTGTGGGGAATGGGCTGTAGCAATCCCAGCAGAAATCTTCCTTTGTTCTGCAGGTGTCCTCCTGGCCTGGCTGCAGGGCTGATCAGCATATTGCAGTCTGATTGTGGCTTTCTTAGCATTTAATTCTCTTGCCTCCTACCTACATTAAGACTGCACCTTGATGTTCTCCAAAGCCTTATGCAGCCCCAACCTTCTGCCAAAGTGCTGCTCTGATTTCTTATTATCTTTGCCAAACAACCACCCCTGAGGGATGCGCTGCCACCCACTCTGCCACTCAGA
>NW_024348334.1:0-25197 GCF_902729225.1 Pteropus medius
CAGCACCTGGTCTTCCTAGGTGGTCTCCCATCCAAGTACTAACCGGGCCCGACCCTGCTTAGCTTCCAAATCAGACGAGATTGGGCACGTTCAGGGCGGCATGGCTGTAGACTGTTATTTATTTCTAATAAAATTAATTTTGGCCAGAGTACATATGATTTCCATCTTTTGAGATTTATTATTACTTGTTTTATATCTCAACATATGAGCCATTTTAGTGAATGTAACTTAAACTTTTTAAAATATATATTCTGAAATAAATTATTAATGAATAAGAACATGTATTCCACGATTGCAGGGTATAGCATTCTGTAAACGTAAATTAGGTCAAGGTGGTTGATAGTACTGTTTATTTGGATTTGGGGGAAGCTAAAAGAAAAAAAAGGAGTCTTTTGTTACCTGCCTGATTCTGCCCTCCACCCCTGTATTCATCATTTCCAGTGCTGTGTATTCCTTCCTGAAGATTTAAGTTCACATCTGGTGTTTCTGTCAACCAGAAGAAATGTCTTCAGTGTTTCTTTTTGTTGTTGTTGTTGAGTTCTGTTTGAAAGAAAACTATTTGTTTTATTTTATCTAAAAATATCTTTTTTTCTGAAGAATATTTTCACTGGTGTGGAGTTTTGAGTTAATAGGTTATTTTCTTACAGCACTTAGAAAATATCACTTTGAAACCAGAGGGCAACTGAGTCAGGGGCTTGCGCTGCCTGTGCCGCTCAGCCAATAGACTGACAGGAGTTGAGCTGTTTAGAATAAGGATTTATTGTCAGAGCACCAGTGATCTGAGAAGGCAGCAGGTCAACACCTTCAAAATTGCTTTGGCTTCTCAATCCCGTTTCGGGTATTTAAGGGAAAATCTGGGCATTATCCCAGAGGCTGCATGACAGTTGGGGGAGGGGAGTCTGTTGTCGTGCTTCTTGGAGCCGTGGTCCTCCAGTGGCATTAACAATCCAGGAACAAAGAATGCTAGACAGAAGGATTATGATCAGTAAGCATAATCATAAGTTTCAGGGCAACTTTCTATGGCAGGGGACGTTCCAAGCTCTGGGTCAAACTGCTGGTGACAATCTATTGTTAAGCAACAGGGCAAGAAAAGTGAAGCTGGGCACACTGTGAGGCCTCTATTCCGGGGGTCCCAACCAGGCCGTTCCTCAATTTCATTGTCTTCTGACCTCTGTTGTTTCCATTGATAAATCAGAAACATGTTTACTGGTCATTCTTATGATTGTTCTCATGTCCTTTTTCTCTGTTCGTTCTCAAGTTTTTCTGTTTATTTTGCTTTTTGTCAGTTGTTCTGGGTGTGGTTTTATTATTTATATATCCTGCTTGGACTTCATCAAGTTTCTTGAATCTATAAACTCATGTCTTTTAGCAATTTTTGGAAACTTTTGGTCTCTTTTTATACATTTTTTTCTGCCCTGTTCTCTCTTTCCTCTCCTGAGTTTCTAATTGCACATATGCTTGATTACTTAGATATCGTCCCACAAGTCTCTGAGAATCTGTCATAGGTGACTTTCAGAAGAACTCTACAAAATGACTTTCCTCTTCTCTTTTACACATGAGGACGCGGGACATATAGAGGTTTGCATAGACAATTAAGTGACAAAATTAAAATTAAAAACCAGTTCTTTTATTGTAACCCATTGCGTTATTTAGAATCCATACTGATATTAAATGGACACATAAATAAATAACTAGGGGCAGGGAGAAAAGAATAACTATTCTTTACTGTAGAATACCAACTAACAAATGTAAAAGAAAGAATAGACTTTGACTGTCATGTCCTTGTTGGTTTAGTCCAAGAGATCACTGGCAGCGACAGTAGATGTCTGCGTTTTGTTTCTTTTTGTTATGAAAACCAATGTTAAGGAGGCAAATGTGGATTAACAGGAGGGATCCCTAGCCTTGTTTTCCTTAGAAGACTTGTTTAGTGTTTTATCAGACATCTGTTGTAGCCGTCGTAGATGGAAAAGTTTATGAGAAAAACACCACGTGGAGTCTGTAAATGTGTTTGCACAGCTTGTAAAGCATTCTTGGAAGTGGCCAGTAAAAAAAGTGTTTTACCACTTAAAAAAAAAAATAGAGTTTGAAAAATTATTATTTTGCTACCGTGGTAATAGTAATTGATACAGACAGGAATCATCAAGTGCTAAAGCTAGGGAGTGAAAATTTATTTGAAGAACAGGGTAGTTACATAGTTGCAAAGTACCTCTGGCAAGTTCCTTCTCAATTATAATGGAAGAGAGTAACTTTATAGTGAAAAGGCCTGGCAGACACTTCTTTAAGTGATCAAAAGTAACATCAGCCATAATTGGGCTAAACTGACCTCATATGCCTCCTGATGTGATGCTCCGAGAAAGATACAATATTACTTCTGTAACATTCTTGCCAAAAACACAACCTGACTCTAATCAAGAGAAGCAATGGATAATCCCAAGTTTTATATTTCTGTAAAAGAAATGACCTGTCCTCTACAAAAATACTGAGGTCATTAAAGGGAAAAAATTGAAAAACCATTCCAAATTGAAGGAAACTAAAGATACATGTCAACTGGATATAATGCATGTTCCTGGATTAAATCCAGGACTGGATAAAAATGTCTATAAATAATATTACTGTGACAGTTTGGGAAATTTGAATAGAGACAGTAGTATTGAGTCAATGTTTCTTTTCCTGATTTTGATTACTGTGCTCTGATGATGAAAGAAATGTCCTTGTTCTTAGGAGATGGACTGATGTGTTTTGCAGTAAAGGGGCAGTGATACATGCAACTTGCTCTCAAATCATGTATACAGCAACCATGGCAAAATGTCTGAGAAACGGTAGATTTTTTTTTGTATTGTACCTGCAAGTTTTCTCTAAGTTGTAAATTATTTCAAGTAAAGATTTTACAAAACAAGTTATTTTGACTTCACATCATAATTTATTTTGCAGTCTTTAATAGTCAGATTTTGATGGTTACTTCTCCATGAATATTTTGACCCTTTCTTGAAATCATTTGTCTCAAGGCCCCAAGCATTAGGATATCTTTAATATTATTCACTTCTATTTGAAGACTTCACTAAATGAACTCTTCCAAGTTCAGAAAGCCTTTCCAAATCTAGATATTCTAGAATTTGGTGAAAAAAAAAAATCTCAGTGTAACACATACCACACACATTGGCCAGCATTGTAAGAGGAATAAGCAACCAGAGAGTAACGCCTTTATTTTACTTTCTCTTAAGAGTCCCCATTATGCTGCTCTTTCCATGTCCCTGGGCCTGGGGGAAGGAAGGATGGCTCCCTTGGAGAAAAAGGAGAGAAAAATGATGGTGTGGAAACAGCTTCCTCCATCACCTCCCCCAACCCTTCAGCTTCTTGGGCTGTGCCCATTCTCCTTCCCCAGCCCCTGGCCCAGGAGCCTTTCCTTCTCTCCACCTCAGCTAGAGCCCAGCCTCTCACCTAGAGCCTGCTGCTCAGCGGGGAGTGAGCCACTCCTGCCACTGGAGGGCAGAGGAGAGGTCAGCCCGGGGCTGTGGGGAAGGTGCAGCAGGAATGAAGGAGGTTAGAGCAGGAAGGACTTCAGAATGAGTGAGGTATGATCAGGGAGTGACTGAGGACATTGCCTGTCTCCATTTAGGAGGGAAGAGAAGGGCCTTGCGTGCAGAGGCAGAGAGCATGGCAGGGTGTGGATGAGATCCACTGTCACCTTTGCCCTTGTGCTCTGACAGCACCTCACCCCAGGTCACTCTGAGGTGCCCTTCAAGTCCAGGTGCTCCCCCAAGCAGATGTGTCTCAGCTCCTCTCTGGGCTGGACACTCGTAGCTGTCCGTCACGGAAGTGTCTTGTTCCCCTCCCCTTCCATCAGTCCCCCTGAATCCTGAGTCCAGTCAGCAGCTTTCCTTCATGCAGCCAGGTCAGCATGTTGTTGGCAGGTAAAGAGATAAATGCTCGGCCTCTCACAGTGTGATTGCCCTCAGGGTCCTACTTGTCAGTCACCACAACCTGAGGGAGCACTGGATATAGGAGAGCGACAGCACAAGGACAGCGTGGGCTTCCCACCTCTGCTCCCTCCCTCCTCTCCTAGTCCTCCACTTGTTGGTGCCTTCTCCCTCCCCCAGCACCAGGACTTCCTAATCCAGAGCAGGAAGGAGAGACTGTGGCCCCAAAGCCCCCTGCCCCACCAGTCTGCCCATCAGTGCGTCCGCCTCCATTCCCACTGCAGGTTTAGTGCCTGCCCCGTGCGGAGCCCTGGGTATGTGAGAGGGCTCCCCAAGAACGTCCGTCCTTCAAATACTGCATGGCTCAGTTTCTCAGCTCCTTCAAGTCTGCTTACACATTTTATGAGGCTCACCCTGACCACCCTATTTAAAAGTGCCGCCTCTCCCATCACCTGGCATTGATCGTCTCCTGTGAATTATGTTTTTCACTGTAACTCCTATCGCTTCTAACATACTGTGAAGGTTTCCTTTTCCAAAGACGGCCTCAACAATATCTCCCACCCCATATGCTCTTCTGCAATGTGACCCCTCCCCTTGGATCTGTGACTAGTTTTGATCACTAGAACATGAGGAAGTTGACACTGCTTGACTGAGCAGGAGAAAGTGGAGACGGTCTTCCATCCTCAGCCGTGTGGCCACACGGGGCGCTGCTGCGCTGCTCGTGGATGCTGAAGGAGCCGCATGGGAGGATCCGGGCTGTAAATTGGTCAGAGGAGGCTGCCCCGAAGGCTGGGCATCAATGGGGAAATGAAGAAGCTTCCCAGCAGTGCTGGACTCCACAGGTGTCAAGGTCAAGATGGGACAGGAATTGAAGGAGAGGAGAGCTCAGGAAACTTGTGCCATCTCTGAGGTTTCCATCTCCCCACTGCCACCCCTTTCTCCAGGTCTTTGATGCCAACACCCAGGAAAACTGAAAATAAACATTTTCTTAGGTGCACACTCTCTCTCCCTCTCTTTTTGTAGTAGTCCTTGCTGTAGCGACAATAACAAAATTCGTATAAATTTTCTCAGGAAGGATACATGAGAAATTGGTAACACTCTCAATTCTAGCAGGACACCCGGGTGCCTGGCGTCTGGGGAGGTCTTGGAGGACATTGAGGAACAAAATCATTTTTATCTGTATACCAAGGACCTGTTACTTATCCCATCTTGTAAAATCCTTCTCTTTATCCACCTTATCCCATTAGCATCAGCTCCATTTTGCTTGTCTTTGTATTATCTGTTTGAGTTAATAGATATTTGTTGTTCTAAGCCACCGGATTTTGGGGAAGTTTGCTACACAGCAATAGATAACTAATAAAACTCTCTTGTTTTCATTTGTCTACAGCTCTTTTATTTCCTTGCATGCTGAAATCCTCTGCACTCACTATTTCCAGTTCCTCTCCTCCTGTTCTCTTTTATTCTCTTGTACCCCTTCTTCCTTCTCTCTTTCCCTTTTTCCTTTTTATTATGGAAGCATGAAAACATATAAAATGACTCTGTGGTTATGCTAAAAGGAAGCATTATCTGGACCTATGTGCTACAAGTATAATGCCAAGGTATATGGAATAAAATTAAATAAAAAACATTATTAATAGTATCTGAAAAATTATGCCTGGGCAACCAAGTTAGTGGTTTTCAATTCTTAATTCTTTCATTCGACTGAGGGTTGTTGGTTTTGTGTTTTTTTGTTTTTTTTTGTTTTTTTGTTTTTCAGAACAAACACATCAGCAACAGAAAGTTTTACACAGTCCTGCTATAAGTTTAAATGGGCACAAGCACATTGGAAATCAAATGAGCATGTATAGCCCAGCAGTCCTACTCCTAAGTGTTCTCTGGAGAATTTTTTGCCTTGTGCCCCAGGAGACATGTACACTAATGTTCACAGAAAAAGCTGGAGTAACAACATAGGCATCAGTAGGAAAATAACAAAGTTGTGGTATAATTATAAAATATAAGACTTCAACAGTAAAAATGAATGAACAACAGCCTCACACATGAGGGGTAACTCCCTACATAATGCTGAGTCTCAGAAGAGTCCATGCAGCAAGAGTTCACTGTACAGGAAATTCAAAAGCACGCGAAACTAAACAATGTTTGGTTTGGGGACAGACACACTTACTGTAAAATCTTTAGAGAAACTCAAGGGAATGGTAAACACAAGACTCAGGATAGAAGTTACACCTGGGGGATGGGACTGAGGGGCCCTCATGGGGGCTTCCTAGTTTGTTTCTGACAGCAGGGGTGGATGCCCAGGTAGTTAATTGATCATAATTCCTCAAACTGACACTTTTCAAACTGTAGCTTGTGAGCTATTCCTGGCTCATTTTTAAAAAGGAAAGTGAAAAGAAAGAGAAAAGAAAATACCAAAGTGTATTGTAAGAGTACTTAGCAAGAACTACTCACATTGGAACAAATCCACAACCAATTATTACGAGCCATGTCAGAGAGAGGACCGGGATGTCACAGAAAATGGCATTGGTTAGAAATAGGTCACATGATCCTTCACTCTCCATATATTCTGGTATACAGTCTTCAATCTGATGTGCAAGTAATTCTATCTTGTGATTTGATATATTATTTACATTTAACCTCACATACAACTGAATTAAATACCTTTACAGAAGTGGAAAAGCATACTGTTGGTCAATGTAAGTAAACTTGAAAATGTTATAAAGGGAAAACCAGTGATGGACTAGAAAGTGTAATGGAAAACACAAGAGAGCTGCTTTAAAACAAACTTTAGAGGCACATATTAACAGTGCTTTTTAGAATCATGTTGCTGTCCAAATCACTTCTACCAAATCTCATTCAAAAGCACGGTGAAAGATGTGAAATTTACTCTAGGATGCCAACTGGACAGCCAGTTTTGGACATTTTGTTCCTCAATTGGAGTTAAACACCTCTGCCTACTGCATCACGCCAAAATTGTTGTCATGGTGCTAAGCTAGGTGTACAGACTGAGGCATGAGGTTCATATTTTTCTAACTGAAAAGTAATTTCATCACGCAAATGTTTTTGAAGATGATGTTGAATAAGAAAACTGGCAGTTGTGCTAATATTTTTGACATTTTAAAAATTATTATAGTGACATTGGTTAACAAAATCCAGTAAGTTTCAGGTGTACAATTTAACAGTAAGGCATGTATACATATTGCATTGGGTGTTTACCACCCACAGTTAGATTTCTTTCTAGCACCACATATTTGACCCCTTTTACTCCATCTACCTCCCCTTCTCCCCCTCCCTCTGTACTCTCTGGTTGACATTCTTAACAAACTAAATTTGAAACTTCTAATGACAAACAAAGATAGTTATTATTTTAAAGACATTCTTGTTAAGGCACCCACATCTTGGAACTATTTGGTCTAGCTAACTATAGGTTCTCAACTTTGTTGCAACTTATTGAATGAAACATTATCACTAAAGGTAATTTCGAGAAGCACAAAAGTTGATGTATCTCCGTTCTCTGTTTCAGACTTTTACCCGTGGCTTTCCAAAAGTGAAATGTAAAGCATTAAAGAAAAATAATCAGAAAAAGGAAACAGTGACTTACAAAATTCTGAAACATTAATTAATTTTAATTTGGGTTTTAACATGTGTGTAAATTCTTTGACACTCCTCCTTTCCAGAGGTGCAGTAATTCCCTCCTCTTGAGTGTGGGCTGCATTTAATGACTCACTTCTAACTGATAGAGTAAGGCTAATGTGATGGTGTGTGACTCTGAGCCTAGGACAGAAAACACTGCAGTTTGCATCTTGCTTGCTCTCTCTGTCTCTGATCACTTTCTCTGAAGAAAGAAGCTGCTTGGTCATTTTCCGCCTTATGGAAAGTCCACATGGCTAGGAATGGAGGCCTCCTGAGACCACCCAGGTAGAAATGAGGCTTCTTCCAACAGCTTCTTCAAACAATAAGTCATGTTTCATTTGAGTCCTCCAGCCCCAGTTAAGCCTTCAGATGATGCAGCCCTGGCTGACAACTTGACAGCAACCTTGAGAGAGGCCCTGGCCAGAAGCACTCAGGTGAACCTCTGCCAGATTCCTTACCTTGGGGAACTGTGGGAGAAAACAGACATTTGTTATTTTGAGTTGCTACATTCTGTATAATTTGTTATGCTACAGTACCTAACTGATACAGTGTTTAAAGAGAGAATGAAATATTGCATTTTAATTTTCATTTGCTCTAAATTATTTATAAGATATTAACAATGTCATTTGGTTTTAAGATTTAAGAATTTCCATGGCTAACAGGCAGGATGCATTTTATTACCATTCATAGCACTCTATTTACTTGTACTTTGATTTCCAACCATGACCCAATCAAACACAAGAGGAAGAACAGATCCCCAATAACAACCCCCATTATTCACTTCCACTCAGTTATCCAATCAGACACTAATGTGGGTGCTGCTGGGAAGGGATTTTGCAGATGTAACTAAGTTCTCCATCAGTTGACTTTAAGATTGGGAGGAGGGGGATGTCCTGGGTGGGGCTGTCCTGATCAGGTGAGTGCTGATTCGGGTTCTTCCTGAGCAGAGATTCTAAGTGTAAGAGAGATTCAATGTGAGGCATTTCTCCATTGGGGGCTTTGAAAATGCAGGGCCACGTGGCAAAGACTGCTGGCCGCTAGGAATAGGAGCAGCTATCCCCTGGATCCTCCTTGCTGACAGTTGTCAAGGAAAGGGGACCTCAGATGCACAACTGGAAGAAACTGAATTTGGCCAACCGTCTCTACATAAGCTTTGAGGAAGACCCTGAGCTCAGGCTGAGAACACGGCTTTGTGACACTCTGAGCAGAGCACTCATCCACACCACGCCCGGCTTTCTGACTAAGGAACTGTGAGCAAATAATTGGGGTTGTTTTGAGCCACTGAATTGTGGTAATATCTTCTGCAAGAATAGAAAACTAATACACAGGCTCAACTGTGCAATGAATAAGCATACAGGATTTTATTTCACCAGGATGAATTTATGCACACTAGTTACCAGTAATAAAATCTTTCTGAACTTTTTGTATTTTTATTCAATGATTTTTGTGTGATGTAATTAAATTTTAATGCAATCATCACTTACCGACAATTAACTTATTGCCTACTATCTGTCAGGAATGGCTTTATATGCCTGGGAGGCAACTTTGACCTAAGTAGCCTAAAGCCCCTGTGCTCACATGCCTTATATTCTAGAGACTTCCCACAGAGAAACAAAGCCATTGGAGGGTTTTGGTGAAGAAATGGCAGGTACATCCTGAGTCACATTAGCAGGATCTCTGATCCTCGTGGGGAGAATAGGTTTTGGGTGGCAGGTGGGGGGGGTAGCACTAGTGCCACAATCAGGAGTGAGAGGGTGGTGGAGACTAAGAGGGGAAGAGGGCCTGGGGATGAAGGAGACAGAGGGAAGGGCTGGAGAAGTGGCAGGTGAGAAAGTGCAGCAGAAGTAAAGAATTCTACAGCAGTGGAACTCTGAGATTTAAATATGTGTTTTTAAAGATCTTTAATAAACGATCTAGAGCCTAGCAGGTTGTTCTGTGGACCTGCCTAAAAACTAATTGCCTCCTTATGTTAATCAGTTTAAAAAATAACAATATGTCCCGATAAAATATGCACACCACTTAGATGTGAATTATTCCTCAAAAATAGGCTATGCAGGAGCACTAGTGAAGGACATTGTAACTGCACTGAACACTTGGAACTCTGAGGCTGTACATGCTGCTGGTTGAAATACACTGTAACAAACTGCTTCCACGTCCTTTTTTGTATTGAGGATGTGGGGGACTCACACAGACAGGCTCTGGGCTGTGGAATGCAGCTCGGTTTACAGTACAAAACTCGGAGTCACAGACATGCTGTTTGGGAAAGTTAAGACTTAGGAGCTTTGTGAGTCTGAGCACAGTGCTCACATATCTATCCGGACCAGGGGGCCCAATCTTTTCTTTCACAGATTAGCTTCCTGAGGATCAGGGGTTTTCAAGATTGTGTTACTCACCCTGGTTTATAGACAGCAAGGAGGCTGGTCATTGTGAGAATCTCTGGCTGGTGTTTTCAGGCACAACTTCTCCAGGATGAAAGCAAAACCTCCTGTTCCACCTTCGTTCCCAGGGCTAGCTCACTCTTAGGCATCAAGTTCCCTGGGGCTGAGCTTTCTAGAAGAGTCCAAGGGAGAGGCAAAGGGCGGGAGGCAGAGAGTACATTTCAGGGAGAAGGGCTCCGGGAAGAGGAGAGGAGGCAAAGGGGCCCGTTCCCACCTGGGGTCTCTCCCTGGTTTCCTCACACAGCTCCTGGGCCAGGACTCAGGGCGACAGGGTGACAAAGAGCTGTCGGTGAAGGAGGAGCGGTCAGGGCAAAGTCCCAGGTCCCCAGGGCGTGGCTCTCAGGGTCTCAGACGCCGGGGCGGTGTCTGGGGCGGGGAAGCTCAGTGTTGGGGAGTCCCCGCCTCCCCGAGGTTTCACCTCTCCCTCTCACAACCTGTGTCGGGTCCTCCAACCTGGATACTCATGACGCGGCCCCAGTTCCCAGTCCCATTGCACGTCCGGTTTCTAGAGAAGCCAATCCGTGTCGCCGCCCGTTTATAAGGTCTCCACGGCCCCGCCCGGACGCAGAGTCTCCCCAGACTCCGAGGATGCAGGTCATGGGGCCCCGAACCCTCCTCCTGCTGCTCTCGGGGGCCCTGGCCCTGACCGAGACCTGGGCGGGTGAGTGCGGGGTCGGGAGGGAACGGCCTCTGCGGGGCAGGAGCGAGGGGACCGCCCGGCGGGGACGCAGGACCCGGGGAAGGCGCGTCCCCACCGCCCAGGCCCAGAACCCCCGTCCCGTCCTGACCGTCCCGCGGCCCCCGCTCCCCGCGCCCCCTCGTCGCTCCCGGCCCGTCGACCTCGGACCGGGACCCGCGCCGGGAGGAGGGCCGGCGGGTCTCAGCGTCTCTCCGCCCCCAGGTTTCCACTCTATGAGGTATTTCTACACCACCTGGTCCCGGCCCGGGAGCGGGGAGCCCCGCTTCGTCGGCGTCGGCTACGTGGACGACACGCAGTTCGTGCGGTTCGACAGCGACAACGCGAGTCCGAGGGCGGAGCCGCGGGCGCCGTGGATGGACCCGGTGGAGCAGCAGGACCCGCAGTACTGGGACCGGAACACCCGGATCTTCCGGGACACCGCACAGACTTTCCGAGTGGGCCTGAAAACCCTGCGCGGCTACTACAACCAGAGCGAGGCCGGTGAGCGACGCGACGGGCCCCGGTCCCGACCCCCGTCCCCACGGACAGGCCGGGGTCGCCCGAGAGTCCGGGCCCGGGCTTCGCCCCGAGGCTGCGGGACCCGCCGGGAGGAGCCGGCGGGGACTCCCCGGGTTTCGCTTTCAGTTTGGGTCCGGTCGCTGCGGCGGGGCTGACGCGGGGCTGACGCGGGGCTGACGCGGGGCTGACGCGGGGCTGACGCGGGGCGGGGACAGGGTCTCACACCATACAGCTGATGCACGGCTGCGACGTGGGGCCGGACGGGCGCCTCCTCCGCGGGTACCATCAGTTCGCCTACGACGGCGCGGATTACATCGCGCTGAACGAGGACCTGCGCTCCTGGACCGCGGCCGACCTGGCGGCTCAGAACTCCCGGCGCAAGTGGGAGGAGGCCGGTGTGGCGGAGCTCCGCAGGGCCTACCTGGAGGGGGAGTGCGTGGAGTGGCTCCTCAAATACCTGGAGAACGGCAAGGAGACGCTGCTGCGCGCAGGTGCGAGGGGCCGCGCGGCCTCCCCTCACCCTCGGGGCCGGGGGCGCCTCCAAGGATGGAGGAAAGTGGGACCAGAGCACCCGCCTCCTGCGGGTCGGGAAGATGATTCCGTGTGGGTTTTCAGATCCGGTACCAGAGGGCGGCTCGCCCAGAGGGCCCACCTTCCCTCAGGGACAATGAGGGGTGCTGTCTTCGGGGGACGGAGGGGGAGACTATCTCGGGAATAACTGGTCAGCGAGCGGTTCCCTGTGACTGTGGCAGCTGCTCCGAGAACCCTGGGGACTTTTTCTCTCAGGCCATGTTCGCTGCCCCACACCCAGTGGCTTTGAGGTCTGACTCTAGCTTTTCTGAGTCATTTGGCCCCCACCCAGGTCAGGACCAGGAATCCCTTCTCCCCCCTTCAGAGACCTATCTCTGACCCTGGCCTGTCTCAGCCTAATTCTAGAACTTTCTAAAGAGTAGGAGATTATCCCAGATGCCTATGTCCAGTGTGGTGTCTGGGTTTTATGCTCTCTCCCCCAACCCCATTTGTCCTGAGAATTCTGAGCATGGTCACAGAGCACTGGTGGAGTGTCCCATGAGGGATGCAAAGTTCCTGAATTTTCTGACCTTTCTCCTCAGACCCTCCAAAGACACACGTGACCCATCACCCCATCTCTGACGGTGAGGTCACCCTGAGGTGCTGGGCCCTGGGCTTCTACCCTGAGGAAATCACCCTGACCTGGCAGCGAGATGGGGAGGACCAGACCCAGGACATGGAGCTTGTGGAGACCAGGCCCGAGGGGAACAGGACCTTCCAGAAGTGGGCAGCACTGGTGGTGCCTTCTGGAGAGGAGCAGAGATACACCTGCCACGTGCAGCATGAGGGGCTGCCCAAGCCCCTCACCCTGAGATGGGGTAAGGAGGGGGCCCTGGGCACAGCGCCTTTTCTCAGGGGAAGCAGGAGCCCCTGGAGGACTGCAGCAGGGTTGGGGCTGAGGCCCCGGAGTCAGGGTCATCACCGTCTGTTCCCTTCCTAGAGCCTCCTCCTCCGGCCACCATCCCCATTGTGGGTGTCATTGCTGCCCTGGTCCTCGTTGGAGTTGTGGTCACTGGAGCTGTGTTTTGGAGGAGGAAGCGCTCAGGTAGTGAAGGGGTTGGATCCGAGTTTTCTTGTCCCACTGTGGGGTTTCAAGCCTCAGGTAGAGTGTGTCCTGCCTCGTTAATGGGAAGTACCATCCACACACGCGTTCTTTCCCAGCCTGGGGCCCCATCTGCTAACACTTACTCTGTATTAATGCACGTGTAAAAATGAAGGACAGATTTATCACCTCGATGATTCTGGTGATGGGGACCTGACTTCTAGCTGTCACAGGATAAAGGGGAAGGTCTCTGCTGAGGACAGACTTCCAGGAGGGTGGTTGGTCCAGTCCGCCCACATGTACGTTCCTTAGGTTTCCTCATCGTGTCCTGGGTCTGAAGTCACAGTACTAGAAACTTTCCTGGGATCCAGGCCTAGGGGGTTCCTTTAGTACCTCATGGCCCCCGCCCCCCTTCCCTGGCTTCTCAAAAGATATTTTCTTCCCACAGGTGGAAAAGGAGGGATCTACGTTCAGGCTGCAAGTGAGTATGGTTAGCGGGGGGTGGGGGTGATCCCTGAGACCCTTGGGATAGTGTAGATGAGTGCCCATGGGGGAAGCTCACCCACCCCCATAATTCCTCTCCTCCTTTAGCCGCATCTCCTATGAGCTCTGACCACATCCTGTTTTGTCCTACCCCAGACAGTGACAGTGCTCAGGGCTCTGATGTGTCTCTCTCAGCTTCTAAAGGTGAGACCCATGGGTGGCCTAAAGTGGCGAGGGGCTGGGGAAGAGGGGACAGGACTGGGGAATGTGCATTCTTTGGGATGTTTTTAGCATGTGGTAGAGTGTTGAGAATGTCACCACATACAACGACTAACCTGAATTTGTTCGTGATTAATTTTTTTTCTATAGCATGAGACAGCTGCCTTATGGGGGAACGAGTGATGCAAGATTTGTTCATGCTCCCACTTTGTGACTTGAAGAACCTCTGATTTCTCTTTCTGCAAAGGGCATCTGAATGTGTCTGCGTTCCTATCAGCATAATGTGAGGAGGTGGGGAGACTGGCCCACCCCCTGCCCACCAACCCCCCTCCCCACACTGACCTTCGTGTCTTCCCTGATCCATTCTCCTGTTCCAGCAGAGGCTGTGCCATTCCTGTCCCTGTCTTTATTTCATGTTGCGCTGAGCTGCAACTTTTACTGCCTTATTGGAATAATATAAATATGAAAAATTTTCAGTTCTTGCCATGGAGGGTTGATGGGGTGTTTAAAAGAGACAGTCCTAACTTTGAGAGACGAAATAAATAGAAGCCCTAAGAACTTTCCAAAATTCTCATATTTGCTGTTGCAGGAGAGGCTGTGAGGACCAAACATGTATGAGGCCTGTGCCCCGTCGGTGCTCAGTGCATTGTGGACTTTGACATGGTCACTCTTCAGCTGTGTCAGCTCTCTGCTCCTTTGTCTTTTTTCTTTCAGTAGAAGCTTGTCCCACCAGGACTTGTGATCACAGGGGCTCAAACATCACCCAGGCCTTGTAAATGATTCTAATAAAGAATATCTCCAGAACTGTGGGCAGTGAGGGCTTCATGTGGCCGTGTCAGCCTAGCCTCAGGCCTGGGTCCGGCCCTCACTCCCATCCTCTGGGTATTTGTTTTTGTTCGTTGGTTTGTTTTTATAGAGGAATATGACTGTTCTTGTTCTTGTTAGGAGCCCTAGGCTCATTTTCCTTATGGTGTCTCCTGTCTGTCATCAGCAGGAGGTGTTTTCCTTTTCAGTGTCCCCACCAGGCTTGGAGTGGTCCCTGCACACAGGAGTCTGTGGTATCAAGAGATGAATTTTCAGATTATCCTGCTCTTGTCTCCTTCTATGACTTGATTGTTCTTTCCAACTTTTACCAAACTCTCAAAGGAATCAGAATCGTTTAGAATTAGCAGAGAGAAGGGACCTTGTAATCTCTCATCTTAGATAAATTCCTGTCATAATTCTGCTCTACTTGCCCACCCTTAGCCCTAGTGCTGGCTCCAGTCCAAACTCAGAGATTTATAAAGGAGTGTCTGCTTTCAATTTCTATTTGGTTGTAAAAATAGGACCCAAAAGTCAAAGGTCATTGTTTCCTGAAGAGGTAAATATAATTGTGTGTTGTGTGTAGGAGGGTTGGTGTGGGAGGAAGTGTTGAGGGGAAGGAAGGAAGAGCAGTTCTTGTGAGAAAAGTAGAGATGACTTTGATGCCAATGTGAGTGGACTTTGTGCTGTAGCTGCCACAAAACAGCATTTGATCTGAGGCCATATTACTAAAGATACTGTCTCTAAAATAAAGAGGTGCTGTACACTGGTCATTCATTCAACTGATAATGGTTGCTGCCAGATATATGACACAATTTTTGCATGGGGAATATCAGTGAAGTAAAATTTAAAAAATTGCTCATCTCGTGGAGCATATGTTCAGGTGGGAAGAGACAGACCATATACTATAAGCACAGTAAATAAGGAAGGTGTTTATATTAGAAGAGGATCATTTTTTTACCTGGAGCTACTATTCCTCATTCTCTACATTTATACCAAGCTTTTCCACATTTGGAAGGGATGTTAGGTTTGGCCGCTGTGCTGGTCTAGACTGCAGGCAGCAATACCTGTCTAGCAAGTGCCACCCCCTCAATCTGCTCCCATTCATAGAGGGGAGGATAGCATAGTACAGAATTCCTGGGCTAACTGACCACTAGGCAATACAGCTGCAGTCACTGTCAGCCCCTTAGGAATTCTGCATAAAGGTTTAACAATATTGTTATAGTTTCTTGCTTAGGAATTTTTTCTGTTTCTGGCACTTGTAGTTGCAGCCCTGTTCAGAGATCATTGCATTAGGTAGGAAGAAAGTTGAGGTGAAATATAGTCATACCTACACCCTCCCCACCCGGGAAAAACTATGCAGTTGTATCAGCATCCTGCCCCGACTCCTCCTCAGATCCACCAGGAAAAAGAGAGGAACCTCTCTTTTGGGGACACACTTATAGCCTCATTCAGGTTTAGCGTGAAAACACACACATGAAGGTTTGTAAGCCACTCCTTCATGACTCTCTATCCCTGCCACTTTGTTTTACACAACCAACGTTTCAATTGCCCATTCCAGTTTTTTACCAACCCATTACTCTGAGGAGGATATCTCTCTGCCCAAGTGTTAGCACCGAGCTGATCGAGAAGGGAAGGTTTCAGTGGTGAGACACCCAGTTGAAAAAATGCACAAGAGGCCAACATGAGAATGAAACGGCAGGCACCAACTTTATTGAGGGGAGTGCAGTTCTATTGCAGGGAGCGTGTTTCTGCTTCTGCTCCCCTTCTGCTCCCCAGAGGACCACATGGACTCCACACATATCAGAGTACAATAGTGGCATTCAGCTACACATGTGTGACACAATAAGCTGAATTATGTTTACATATGTTAGACACAGGCACCCTATTACACTAATGTGACATTCTAAATCCGGAGTCCTATTCCTAGCCGCGAGCCTGGATCACAGCCAGACCTAGGACTAGCCAGGCCTGGGACCCACACCATGCCAGACATTATGGGCTGTAGGGTATGATTCTTGGTCTGAAGAAATGTGGCTTGGCAGTCCAAATCGGTGTAATGTCTTCTGTTCTTTAGTTCAAATTCTCTAGTTCAAAGACCCAATTGTCATCATGGAGAGGTGCTCAGAGGCTTTTGCCATAAGCTCCAGCAGCTGCTCCACACAGGACTATTGTACGGAGAATTTGTCTGCACTGGTACTGCAGCTTCCTTTCTATACTGTTTGGTTTCCATTTAGCCTGTCCAATATATATGTTGCTTGAAGGGTGGATTTACATGCCTTCCATCTTATGATACTTGATAGGGAAAGTGTTCCCAAGTCAGACATAATATCTACTACCATAAAACATTCAGATAAAGGAGATATAATCTTTTCACTTAAAACCTGTTTAAACATTGCAATTTTCATCCTAATTTTTACCTTAATCCTATCAATGCTTATATCTTTCTATTCTCTCAATCTAATTGTAGCCCACAAATAGGTTTGGTACCACAATGGGTTTTCACTTATTCAGTGCCAAGCTGATCAAGAAGGGAAGGTTTCGGTGGTGAGACACCCATTTGGAAGAATGCATGAGGGGCCGACATGAGAATGAAATGGCAGTTACCAACTTTATGTCGGGAGCTCGCTTCTATTGCGGGGAACGTGCTTCTGCTCCTGCTTTGTTAGGGGACCACATGAGCTCTCTATCTCATATAACAGTACAATATTCTGCCACACATGCTTTATACAATAAGCCGAATCCTGCTTACATGAGCTGGGTGCAGGCACCCGACTACACTAATGTAACATTCTAAATCCGCGGTCCTATTCCTAGCAGCGAGCCTGGATCACAACCAGACCTGGGACCAGCCAAGCCTGGGACCCACAAAGCTCCTGTGTAAAGTAGCCAATCTAGACATTTTCGCCCACTTTTCTCCAAACCTAGACCATTCACCACTTTTGTGTATATAGATTTTGGGTCCCCAGCTGGAGGTGGAGCCAAACTACTCTGTCTTGTTAATCTGTCTTTACCCTGATTAATCTACCTATTGTCCTAAGTGATTGCAGGTGAGGTTTCTTATTGCTGTCTTTTCCTTCTTGCCTTTTAAATTCCTTCAAACTGCGGTAAATAGAGCTACTTTGTTTGGGACCTCTTAATTTTAGAGGATGAACAAAGGGTCCCTTTACGCTATCCAACCTTCAATAGTGCTGTATTAATATCTTTGTTTTAACTTCATCAATGTTTGTTTTATTCATCCAATTTCTTTCTGTGTGTGTGAACAAACAAAAGCTCTTGAGTTAGGAAAACAAATAATACCTTTTCAGGAAAACAATGGTGGTGCCTCAGCCTTTTATGCTGCAGAAATTTCATAGTTTTAAAGACAATTAAGATAACGCTGACCTAAACACTTAAAATAAATCAGGAGTGTTTCGAATTTCTATCATTATTTTTCTAGGTGACTGTGCGCTTGGAGACACACTGGGACGTTGGGAATGTTCTCACATTACTCTTGGGAGTGCTATAGTATTTTGCATTAAGTTGAGTCTTTGGTGTACTAAGTGGTAACCAACGTGCCTGGTTTTGTGTAGGCTACATGTGAATCAGTTGGAAGAGCTGGCATTATCACAGGAGGGGTGATAGCCCTTGAGGAGCTCTAGATTTACTTGAAGAACCTTCTAAAAGTGAGGACGACCCTGGGTTTGGGCTAAACTGGGCTGACAAACAGGTAGCCAACCATAGGTTCTCCCAGGCTCTGTCAGCTTTGGAGGTGGGAGTGGTGGGAAGGGACTGATTAACAACCTGTCTTGCCTGGTTTGCAAAGAAATTTTCTGGTTTGTCTTGCACCTCGAAAGGAGGACAGATTTTTAAAAATAACTTTAAAATTAGAAAATAAAAGGTTGCCGGATGTTTGGAAAAAATGAATGAGCATATTATAAGCATGACATAGTCTGAATATGTTCAGGCATGTTAAATCCTCCACAGCAGCGAAAGAGCAGATAAAAATTCAATCATAACTTTTCTTGAAAGGAAACAACAAAAGTAACTTGCTCTGCTTTTAAGAATTTCTATAATTTGTTTGGGCCCACCCAGATAATCCAGGATAACCTCTCTCTTTTAAGGCCCCAAACCTCACTTACATCACCAAAGTCCTTTTGCCATGTAAAGCAGCTTATTCACTGGTTCTCAAGATTGGGGCTGGACTCCTCTTCTGCTCCACTTTGTTTCCTGTGCTCAGAGAGAGCAATGTGGGTCCACAAATGGAACAGACACAGCAAAGCAAGACTTGATGCTCTGTACTCATGGTCTCAACTCTCCTACATGTTAGAATAATCTGGAATGCTTTTTAAAAAGACTGACATCCAGTGCCAGCCCCAGAGATTTTAATTTAGTTTGATTCTAAGCGGAGAGCAGAAATTGCTAGTTTTTAAAAGCTACTCACCTGCTTTAAAACATACCCTTGACCCTTCTAGGAGTGTTTGGTTGTGAAAGATATGGACTTTTTGCCTTGGTTTGTTTGTTTGTTTATAATTGACTTATAACATTGTATTAGTTTTACATATAAAATATAATTATTTGGTGTATGATTACCAGAATAAATTTAGTTAATGTCTATCACCACACATAGTTGGTGAGAACTTTTAAGATTTACTCTCTTATTAGTTTTCAAATATACAACATAGTATTAACTATTGTCACCATGCTGTACATTACATTCCCAGGACTTATTTATCTTATAACTGGAAGTTTCTACCTTTAGACCACTTTCACTCATTTCTCCCATCTCCCCAAACCTCCCCCACCCATCTTCCACCTCTCCTCTATATCTATGAGGGTTTTTTTTTTTTAGATTACACATATAGGTGAGATCATACAATATTAGTCTTTCTCTGTCTGACTTATTAAGCTTAGCATAATGTCCTCAAGATCCATCCATATTGTTGCAAATAGCAGGATTCCTTCTTTTTATGGCTGAATTATATTCCATTGTTTGCATATACCATTTCTTCTTTATCTATTCATCCATTGACAGACATTTAGTTTGTTTCGATGTCTTACCTATTTAAATAAAGCTGCAATAAACATTGAGATGCATATATCTTTTTGTTTTCTTCAGGAAAATACCCAGAAGTGGAATTGCTGGATCACATGCTAGTTCTATTTTAATTTGTTGAGGAACCTTCATACTGTTTTCCATAGTGGCTGCACCAATTCACATCCCTATCAAGAGCGCACAAGAGTTTCCTTTTTTCAACATCCTCGCCAACCATTGTTTTTTGTCTTTTTGATACTAGCCATTCTAAGAGGTGCGAGGTGATATCTCATGGTTTTAATTTACATTTCCTTGATGATTAGTGATGTTGAGCATCTGTTGATGTACCTCTTGGTCATCCGTATGTCTTCTTTGGAAAAATGTCAGGTGATTTTTCTGCATCTATTGCGATGATCATATGACTTTTATCTTTCATTTTGTTAATGTGGTGTATCATGTTGATTGTCTTGCAGATATTAAACCATCCTTGCATCCCACTTGATCATGCTGTACAATCCTTTTAAAGTATTGCAAATCTGGTTTCTTAGTATTTTGTTGAGGATTTTTGCATCTACATTTATCGGGAATATTGGCCAGTAATTTTCTTTCCCTGTTGTGTCTTTGTCTGGTTTTGGTATCAGGCTCAGACTGTTCTGATTGCTGCTTTGACTCTACTGTCCTTCATGATAACCACACCCACCTTGACTTTTGCAGTTGAGTGCCACCACTTGGGACCTGACACCCCAGGATCAACTACGCCCATTGCATTTAGGTTTCCCAATTCAGTGATTGCAGTTCCCACTGTGAGGTCTGGCTTCCTTAGAATAGTGATCACGAAGCTTGAGGAGCTCCCCTCGTAAATTTGTTTCTTACAGTATTGGCAAAGATATGTCTCTATACACTCCCAGTGTGGGTGAATAGGTCTTAAATAAAAAATTCACTGTAACATTACAATCTTCATAAGTCTTTGAATCCCTTTCTTTGCAGTAAACCAAGGAAGATCTGGTTTCCATTTCCAATGCACTTGCCATAGATGGTTTATGTTTCAGCCAACCAAACATAAACTCTTTTAAAGCCCTTTCTAATGCTCCAATCTGAAGCACTGAATGTAGAATCTCTGTTTAATGAGCCCATATTAATAATTCAGCCTGATCCAACTTTATGGTCCTTCCTTCATTATCCAACATCCATTCCTATACATGTTCCCCGAATTTCTGTCTATCAATTAGAACAGTCAAGTAGTTCTTTTTAAGTGTAGTGTGCCTCTTCATGGGTCACACTTTTCATCTCACATTTAGAAATCTGCTTAGATGAGAGTTCAGTTATAGATTTAGAAGCAAAGAGGGATGATCAAGTGGGTCCAAAATTATAAAAGAATAAGCAAAATATAAGTGCAGGCAGAAATCTAGAGGAAAAAAAGTGACTTTTATTTGGAAATTTGAAGCTTATTTTCTCAGGCTCACAAGTTGTAGTGTAAGAGATGATGCTCAGACCTTGTTCCTGTAAAGAGTCTAATAGGAGACACTCCTGTCTCTCCAAATCTGGACAACGAAACATGCACATCCTTAGAGTAGGTGTAAAGCAAAAACAAAAACAAAAAAACAAAAAACAAATTGTTTCATCCTTTACATTAGTTATGATTCTCCAGAAAGATAGAACCATCAGGGTACATGTGTGTGTGTGTTAACTGCTTTAATCAAACTCCGCCAATTTAAATGTTAATCTCACCTAAAAAGTTTCTTCACAGAAACACACAGAATAATGTTTGACCAAATATCCAAGCCCTGTGGCCCAGCCAAGTTGACACATAAAATGAATCATCACATTTCTCAGTACACAAATATTCTAAGGAAATTTGCCCTTGACCTCATAAAACAAGAAGCAAACAACTGTTTATGAGAATTTGTAACCAACTATCAGAGAGCCCTCCCCTAGATGCTGCCCAAATTCATTTTACTATATAAGTAAATATTACTTGTATTTGCTCAAAATCAGAGAAAAAGAGAAAAATATGAAAAGCAGCAAATGGAAGAAAGAAGATACCTTATAAGAATAATTATAAGGATGATAGCAATTTTTGTATTGGAAGCAATACAAATGAAATGACCAATGAACAATATCTTTAATATACTGAAAGAAACATACAACCGAACTAGAATTCTATTCCCAACAAAAATATCTTTCAAAAATTGGAGCATTTCAGACATCCAAAGGATGAAAGAAATTATAACCAGAGGACCAACATTACAAATAAATAAATAAATGCTTAAGTCCTTCAGGTCCAAAGAAAATGATACTGGATAGAAATATGTAATAAAGAGTACCAGAAGTGGTCAACGCATGGACAGATATGAAGATTTTTTTCTTACTATTTAAATCTCTTTATAGGACAAATGTAGTGACTTTACCAAAAGTAGTGGAGTAGAGAACTCCCAAAACATATCCCTCCAGTAAAGCAACTATTAACTTCAACAAAAGTATCAGAATCAATCTTTTCTGAACTCTGGAATCTATTAAAATACAATAAAGAGAATTCTCAATGAAGAAAGAAACTTCTAAATTTTGGTAAGAAAGCATTGTGACATTTTTACTTACCCACCTATGAACACTACCCCCTCCTACCAGCTCTGAGGTAGCCATGGGGATGGCGGCCCACATTCCTGGTGCAGGTTCCTGATGCAAGAGAAAGCAATATGGACTATGCTTTCAAAGAATTGTGTTTGTGTCCTCTGGCATGTCTGATGGCTCCTCAGGGATCAGCTCAGAGATCCGTCTTTGTTTCACCCCTCGAGGAAACTTCACGAGGGATGGAGTGGTCTCCATAGCAATGTTTTTTTTTTTGTTTTGCTTTGTTTTGTCTTGTTTTGTTTTGTTTTGTTTTGTTTTTTTAGGTTAGCTTTTAAAGGCATATACTAGTCATGGCTGCCTGGAGCAAAAGATTATAAGTGGGGCAACATCAGTCAGATAGCAAGCTTAGGAAAGTAAAGGCTATAAAAGGAACTACATAGAAGGAGGAATAAAGGCTTTGCAAAGCTTCCACGTATGCTGAGGAATCTAGAAGACCACATGTATTCCCAGGGCTACATGTAAGCTCAAAAGAAACCTGAGATGACCTTAAGCTTTCACGCTGGCTGACATTTAGGTTCTATGTAAGCAGGAAAGGAAGGCAAAAGTGGAGTTGAAAGCAGCCTGATTAAGCATTGAAGGAGTGCCCCAACTCAGAGAAAATCTGCCACATCTGGGAGAATATTATATCATATATTTATTTTGCTTCTGCCATTGATAGAAATTTCTGTAAAACTGCTAGCTGACCATTGAGCTAATGAAATAGAGATTTTAGTAACCAAACATGAAAAGGTAGTCTTTACAAAAATAGTTAAGAAAAGTCACTAAGCAATGAAATAACTATACTCCACAACAAGCAGCAAGAAGAAACTCGAGAGAGGGGAACATGTGATTTCCAGAGTTACCACATTTTAATATTCTAAATGTTCAGTTTACAGCAAAAAATTACAAGGTTTATTAAGAAACAAAAAAGCATCCCATTGACAGGATGGGAGGGGTGTTGGAGAGGACAATGAAAAAGGTCAAAGAGATTAAGAAGTGTATATGCATAGATACAAAATAGTCATGGAGATAAAAGTGTAGCATAAGGAAAATAGTCAACCATTTTGTAATAAATATGCAAGAGGGAAGAAGGGAACTAGATTTAGTGTGGTGATTACTTTGTGAGTTATATAGATCTCTAATCACTATGCTATACAACTGAAACTCATATATTATTTTATGGCAACTATAATTGAAAAAAATTATTTAATTTTACAATGTAGATATTAGCAACTGATTTGTCTATTATATTTTAATAAAGCTGAAAAAACATAAGAAGGTAACATAAAATGTTAATGGCAAATATACAGTTGAAGTTAGATTCTGTATTATGGTAAAGACAGTGCATAATTTACTTATAACTCTAGTTTAAAAGTTGAAAAACAAATGTAGTAAAAATAACCATAACTAGAATAATCTGTTATTTAATACACAATATGAAAAATATGTACACTGTAACAACAATAATCTAAAATGTGAAGGGGAGGAGTAGTAAAACTGTAAACTTTAGTAATGCTCTTGAAGTTATCAGTTTAAAATAGAGTGTTATAATTTTAAGGCATTTTCTGTAAACCTCGTGGTAACTTAAAGGGAAAAACTTAAAGTAATGACAAAAGAACATGATACAGAAGTTAAGGCATACTGTTACCAAAAGATATCAAAACCACAAAGATAAGAGGCAAGGAACAATGAATCTACAAAACAGCCAGAAAACAACAAATTGGCAGTAGTAAATTATTAACTATTCATCATTACTTAAATATAAATGAATTAGATTATCCAATTGAAAAGTATAGAATGGCTGAATAGATGTAAAAAAGTGAAGATCCAATGACATGCTACCTACAAGAGACCCACTTTAGCCTTAAAGACACACATAGCTTCTGGTTCCAGATGGTGGCATAGGAAGACCCTGAACTCACCCCCTCCCATGAACACATCAAATTTACACTCACAGACAAAGCAAAGGAGGAGAAGGAGGAGGAAAAGGAGGAGGAAGAGGAGGAGGAGAAGGAGAAGAAGGAGAAGAAGATTATAAGCCTTCTCTACCATTACTACCAAAATATCTTGAACTACACTAATCCTGGCCAAATAAAAGCACATTCGCTTGGTTGCCATGGCCAACATCAGTCAAAATAGGTAGCAAGTTTCTAAATTCAGAGCTATGAACCTGGACCCAAAAGAAGTCAAACAGACATGTTACTCTTTCATCCTCATAGAGATTTCCAGCAGAGAGCAGATGTGCATGTGCTCATCAGGAGAGAAGGAAAAGATACAGGGAGAAGCTACTTGGATCTTTGGGTGGCCAATATCCACTTTCCCCAAAAGTTGAGGAACTAAGAAATCAAATGACACCTGCTCCACAAACCCAGTGGGCTTTCTGCCTCATCGCCACATGAATGCTCATCATATCTCTGAGCTATATCTAAGCAGTCAGCATCTAATCTAGAAAATATGATATGAGGTTGCAATGTCTCAAACAGGGCCGTCACTCTGTATCTAAATGAGAGCTCCCAAAGAAGGGAAAGGTCCACAGCACCTGTGGTGTTATTAGAAGACAGTCTCCAACAACATGGTGGGTTTGCAAACCAGGCACGTGAACTAAAAACATTAACAGAACTGCCTGACCAGGTGCCTGAGATTGCATTCTTTTTTTTTCTTTTTTTTTGTAGAGCTGCTACATCTCCTGGTCTTAGTGGAGTGGCCTTAGGTAGTAGACGTCCTATGGGGCCCAGTATCGAAGTTTCCCTGGTCATCTTCTCCAGGTGTGTTTCTCATGTGGGTTGTGTGTGCATGCCTGTTATAGTTGAGCCTTGATTGCTGTTAGCGTGTCAATGGGCAGAACTGACCCTCAGTCTGATTGGTTGTGAGGACTGGCTGTGAGTACAGTAAAGGATCTGTTGGGCAGGGTCTGTCCTATGGAGCAGGATTTGCTTTAGCGGGGCTCTCGTGCCTTCTGAGCCTGCCCTTTGGGTGTGTCATTTGTGGAGGTGGCGAGTGGTGCTCTTGAGTGATTTAAAGCTGGCCACCGGGTGTGTTGGTTCTGGGGCCTCTTGGGAGGGGTTCTAGCTCAGGCTAAGGTCAGCCATTGCTTGTGCCCTGCCTGGGGCCACTTGTATGAGCTACAAGATGATCTGCAGATGGTTGTCACTTGTGCTGGGCTTGGAGTTGCCTGAGAGAGGCTAAGCTATAAATTGAGGCCAGCTGCCGCTGGTGCTGGGCTTGGGGCTGCTTAGCAAACTGTACATGGCATGCTGAGGCCAGATGATGCTTGTTTGGGG
>NW_024348335.1:0-3165 GCF_902729225.1 Pteropus medius
GAATGTTCGATGCTATGAAGTCCTCCTGGAATGACCTATCGATTTAATCCAGTGGAAATCTCAGCAAGATTTGAGAAGCCTGACAGGTCAATTCTAACGTGTGTATGTAAATATAAAAGGCCAAGAGCAGCCAAGATGAAGGGAGAGAATGTAGGGTAGTATTTTCTGATTAATGGATAAAAAGATGAGATGGCCAACAAAATTAGTATGTACTATTAAGCCAAAATTTCTATAGCGCCCCAAAAGAACAACAGTAGGCATATCAGCATGCCCCAAATTTATTTTAAAATAAACACAGGCTTTTAAAAAATACATTATAAAATGATTTTCAAATGCATGTGAAACCATATTAAGCCTCTTGAAAAAGAAAAAAAGAAAGAAAACCTAGCCAAAAAGGCTCATCTAATATTATGAAGCATTCGTCTGATAGATCGGAGATCTGGCCAGCAATGTGCAAAGCTGTCGCTGTAGACCATGAGCCATCACTGACACTGGGTTTCCCAGCGCTCCCTGGGCCAACAGCACCCGCAGCAGCCGGGCCCAAACCCGGGCACATTCTGTGTGTATGACCATTGTTTGAACAGCGTTTGTCAACCCTGCCCATAAGGCACATAGAAAAACAGAAATGTTAACGTTTTTGGCCTTCTGCCAAAAATCAGTCCTTCCGGAGTTCTTGCACTTATTACTAGGGCTACTCCAGGAGACAGAAAAGTTTTTTATTGAAGACTTTTTCACTGAGAAAAATATTTCGGCAAAAAAAGAGAAAACTAAATTTCCTAAATTTCCTACTTAATATAGCTAGTGAATGATGATGAGCAATATAAATTCATTTAGACATCTTATGAAACAGCTGTAAGGAAACATTTAGTCCAAAGTCATAGCTCATCTCTAAAACTGAGCTAAGGCACCAATGCGATTCTGAAAGAAATTTCAAGGTTCGGTCTATATTCTAAATCCAGAAAGATTAAAAGCAAAATGTACGGGCCGAATGATTGCTGGTTTCTTCTCCTGCACCCTAAATTATGTTTCACTACTAGAGTCTAAAATTACATTTCATGTTTGACAGTGCCCCTCAGCAAGGGGACAGACAAAACAAATGAGTTAAAAACAAAAATTTTAAGAGAATGCAAGAGGCAGTAGTTATCTGCTAAGCCCCTGATCTCCCGTTTAGATATGGTTTCGGTGCCATTTGAATGGAAAAGTACTACTTATAAATGTAGCATCAGCAAAATCTATATTCATTATGACAATTTTTTTTTTAAAAAAGGATTCCAGAAACCATATGGACAGAAACAAATAAAAAGTCATATACTTTTTATTTGTGTGGTGAAGCAAGGAGTTAGGAATGACCACGAGAATTCATTCAGTTACAAAACTCAAGTCACGTAGTTTGGTTAAAAAATCGGGTCAGAAAGAAGAAACCAGAAAATAATCAAATTCGGGGAGAAATCTCACTTGGAGGTTTATGGCCCACCTCAAAGCATTTCCATCACACACAGGGTATGAGGCTACAGGAGTGGTGGGCAGAAGGTGGACCCAGGGTCACAAGAGGGAGGGAGGAAGGACACTTAAGGGTCCCATCAGAATCCTAACCAGAAAAATGTAGCTTCCACCAGCGAGGGGCAGGTGGGCACGCCTCTGACCCACTTCACAGCCTGCGTCCCACAAAGAACTGACCCTCTCGAAAGGCCAGGGACCACTTCCAATGATGGAAAGGCAGCGGCCACCCTGGCTGAGGGGCTGGCTCGTCTCTAACAGTCCACGTGACCCGGAGGTGAGCAGTGACTTCTCTCATTCCTGTGGGTCTCCCAGGACCACCACGAGTCCAAGGGGCAGTCTCAATGCCAGTGTTCCCTACCGTCTGGTTATACTTCACATTGATGCCCTCGGCTAAGATCTTAGAAGGTAGAACCTTCCCGAATGTTCATGGAGGCAAACGGCAGCTGACTCCTAGTTCTCTTTAATGAACCACAATTTAAATCTGTGTAACTCTCATGACTTCGGTTTCGTCGTGAAACCTAGAAATTCCTTCCCCTTCCTATTGAGTGGCGACTCCTATCGTGATGCGTATTTAGAAATAATAATTTCCACGGTAATTTAAGTGTGCTGCTGGCATTATCGCAACTTTGTAAGTTAATTCGCTTTTATCTAAAATTAACTCGGAGTAAACAGATGCCGTTTGGTAGTGGTGGCAGTAACTATTACCAGGGGAGAAAGACCCGTGGGAACAGCTGTGGCAGACCCGCCTGACGCACGCTGTTACCTGTAACCCAGGGGCCATCTGACAGCTGATGGGTGAGGGACGCACGTGGAGTGCCAGGCCTAGGACAGTGTGTCACAAACACGCCCTCCTTTTGGAAAACCATTAAAAGACTCAGGTTTAGGGGTCGAGCAGAATGAACGACCATCAAAATGTGGACCCAGGATCAGAAAAGGATGGAGAATCACCGGTCTGCCTTGAAGATCACTTCTGTATTTCTGCTGACAATCAGCAGTTCAGAATAGCAAGGGGACAGACGTCATGAGTTTCTCTTAAAAGGCTTGTTTTGTATCCTTTTGAGAAAACAAAGAATTTCGATAATTGGACTCACTGTCAATAGATTTTTTGTTTTGCTTTGCGTTACCATGACTTATTACACCTGAGTTTTGTGGTTTCTTGGAAGTTTTGAAAATTATGAATGCATACCCGACACAGGTTCACAGGGAAGCTAAACAGCACATATTAAATAGATTCAAAGTTTTAGCATGAGTGAACTGGGGTATTTCTCAGATCAGAACCATTACGATTTATTACATTTCAAACCCATTAGGCTCCATATAATCAAAAGCAACTAACGTGAGTCTCCTATGTGTTTCAGAAGGTGACAGCTTTTTCTGCCCCTGAAGTTCTAAGATCTCAAAGTAAATAAAGATACCGGTAGTACCAACAATGAGAAAACGCAAGGAAGGCATGATGGCCCCCAAGCCCAGGGAAGGAGGTGGTAGCAGTTTGTATCTATACTTCATTTTTCACTGGAAAAGCACGTCAGTTTTGTGGCACAGCTGTCGGGGCTTAAATAGGGTGCAAACAGGGTTTATCTCACGTGCAAATGATCGACAAGGACTGGCTACCTCGAGGAGCCTGGGTCACGTGGACCTCAGCGGCCGGGCAGAGGCAGGGCGTGT
>NW_024348336.1:0-42528 GCF_902729225.1 Pteropus medius
ATGGATACACAGATAAATACATAGATATAGATGATAGATACATAGATAGATAATAGATAGATGATAGATATAGATGATAGATGCTAGATAGATAGAATATACGGATATATTGATATATAGATATATCTCCTATTGGTTGTTCCTCTGGAGAACCTTGACTGGTATAGCTAAGGCAGTGCTTCTTAAACTGTCTTCCAAGGTGTATCTGAGGAGGGGGAGAGGGGAGGGGTGGGGCATGGGAGATGTCGAGCTGAGAGGGCCAAGCTCCTGAATGCTGGCCTCTCCGCAGACAGAGGAGTTCTGCTTCTACTGTCTTATAAATTGGAGTCCCAAGTCATGTCCCTTTAGGGGGAAAAGAGTCTCCTAAATTAAAATTTAAGTCTGGAAAGCACTGTTCTGGGAATTTCGCCGTGATCCATTTATGCGGGTTCAGACGGTGGGGTCTGTTTTAAGAAGCCCCTCAGTTCCCTGAGTAGCCGATGACACGCCTTAGGCATTCATTAACTGCTTTCTACACCATTCTGTCCTGTGACAACATCCCAGAAGCGTCCCAGAGACTCTCTAGTACGGGTTCCATCCGGGCGAGTGCTGTGCAGGGGCTCAGAGTCCTGTGTGCAGCTCCGGGAGGGCCCAGAAAGTTCTCCCTTTGTTGGTCCTGGGCTCAGGCAGGTTTGCTCACAGCGCTTCTCGCGTTCGTGTTTAGAGGGCGACTGTGGAACGGGCTGGGGAGGCCGCCCATCCTCACCCCAGGGGAGGCGGGCTGAGCCCCGAAACCCTCCTCCCACCGGCCGGTATTTCCAGAAGGGTGTTCGCGGTGCCAGCGGCCACCTCTGAGGGCCCAGCATTATGTTTTCTGGTGGGGCGCCACCCGCACAGGATGGGGACAGAGAAACGGGTCCCTCATTTTCTCTCCCCAACCGGCTTTTAGCTTATTTCAGATACCAAAGGGAGCATTAGTTTAATCACTCGAGTTAGTTTGATTAGCTGGTTATAAAAAGGGAGCACATCCAAAAATCGAAAGTCAGGCACATTTGCCCTGGCAGGGGGCCAACGGGCCGAGGCCACCAGCTGCTTCCTCTCCCTGGTTCGCCAAAGCCTGTCATTTCCAGCGTTGCCAGGGCACCGGTTTCCACCTCCAGGCAAAGCCTATCCTGGGCTCACAAAGCATGTTCTTAAAATTCCTTACAGATTAACCTACATTAATCTAAACCCGATAAAAGCAGAGGTTTTACCTTCTGCTGGGAGCTGCATTGTAATTTCCCTCAACGGCCTGCTGAAAAGACCGAGGGAAACTTCGCAACCAGCAGCCGGCCCTGGAGGGAAGCTGCAATTACGGGGTGCGAGGCCGGCGGGGCCGCGGCACCCCTTCAAAGGCGCGGCGGGCGGGGGCAGGCAGAGCTGTAATTAGCGCGGCCGCAGGGCGACCACGGGCGGAGAGAGCCCCGCGCACGCACAGCCGCAGGAACAAAGGCGCCCAGTGTTTGATGTGAATCACCCTGAGCTGGGAGGAGAGGCGCGCACCTCCGCCCTACACCCGGGGACCCCGCGGACTGCCCCCCTGCGCCCTCTGCGACTCGCAGAGGCTTTGGGGAGATGGGCGGGAGCCGCAGAGCAGGATGGAGATGCGCGAGGTCTGCCCGCCCACGCCTGCGGGGCGGGGAACCGGCCGCGACTCTGCAGGTCTGCGCGCCAGCGCCGGCCTCTGCGGTCAGCGCGGTCCTGGGCGCCTGCGCGGCAAGGGGCGGGAGCCGGGCACGCACCTCCCCGCCCCAGGGACCTCGGCGGCTGGGGCGCGAAGGCCTGGCTTGGGATGCCCGCGGAAGCACCCCGGGGAGAGAAGAGAGCCTGACAGGCAGGGCGGCCGTCCACTGGCCACTGGCTTGATGGCCATTTGGACCCAAACTAGCACCAAATCAGAGTATGTTGGTCTCTGTGTTGGTGCCCTACCCTTGTCATCTTAAGATATTTTTAAAACCACATTGTCTAAGGACACGAGATACGCAAACGCTGTCGCCCAGGCCTCCAAGGACACAGGATGTGCAAACGCTGTCGCCCAGGCCTCCAAGGACATGGGATATAAAAACGCTGTCACCCAGGCCTCCAAGGACGCTGGATATAAAAAACGCTTGTCACCCAGGCCTCCAAGGACGCTGGATATAAAACGCTGTCACCCAGGCCTCCAAGGACATGGGATATAAAACGCTGTCACCCAGGCCTCCAAGGACACGGGATATAAAACTGTCACCAGGCTCAAGGACGAGGATGCAAACGCTGTCGCCAGGCCTCCAAGGACACGGGATATAAAAACCCGTCACCCAGGCCTCCTGCTGACGAGGATATGTAAACACTGTCGCCTTCAGGCCTCCAAGGACACAGGATATGCAAACACTGTCGCCCAGGCCTCCAAGGACACAGGATGTGCAAACGCTGTCGCCCAGGCCTCCAAGGACACGGGATATAAAAACACTGTCACCCAGGCCTCCAAGGACGCGGGACGTGCCGATGCTGTCGCCCAGGCACTCCGGTCCTGTTTTAAGTGTTTCATGGCAGCTCCAGTTAGTGAACACACCATTTTAGCTTCCACAGAGTCGGCGTGTCTGTGGACATCTTCAGTCCCGCACCCCAGATGTTGCCGCAGCGCCCTCTTGCCCATGTGGGTCAGGCGACCCGCGCTGCTGGTCGGGACGGGCACGAGGGGGCCCCGGTGGCACGGGGCGTGGGCTCAGAGCCAACGCCCTTCACTGTTATTGCCACCAACGCCGACCCCGCCGCCGGCCTCGTTCCTGGACCCAGCTGCAGACCTCGCGGCCCCCGCCCGCCACACGCCTGCGAGCTGACGTGGGACCCCACGATCGAGGCTCGTGTGCCCTTCCTGGGGGCCCTCTGCACTCGCCTCTTTCCTCCCACGGCTGAGTGACAATCGCAGACTGCTCCTCCCGTCACCGGGGCCCCACGCCTGCCAATCTGCACTGTGAACGAGGCCATGTCCCTTTCCTAATCCACGGCCACCGCAGCCCCCGGGGCTGTCCGTCCCCTCCTCCTCTCCAAGGTCCCTGTTCCTGGGGTGACCCCCCACTTCTAGCCCTGCCCCTCCCCCCTCTAAGGACCCCACATTCCATCTGCTGAGGGCCTGTTCCAGGACAGGGCTCTCCAAGTCCAGTGCACAGGCCCCCCTGGGGGTCCCGGCTGAGGACGAGGAGTGCCTGATGCCTCGATGGGGGCCTCCGGGCCACATCCCCTGCAGGTGCTGTTCCTGCTGGGCTCCGCCTCCTCCCTGGGGGGGAGACTGCCCGCCCCTCTGTGCTGCTCCCCCCAAGGACTCGGGCCTCCGCCAGTGCTCCCCACCCCCCTGGGCCTCAGGTCTTCACTCCCGGAGTCCCGCGGGGGCTCAGGCAGGGTGGGCCGCGCCTCCTCAGATGCGCGATGGGGCCTAACTGTGGTACGTGGGTCACAGGGGCTGGAAGATGACCAAGGCCTCCCTGTCACAAGGCCCCGTGGGTTTCCCCACAAAAAATAGATGGCCCAGTGGGACTTCAAGTCACCGCGCTGTGGCGCTCTCCAGCGGGGGTGCTGGCAACTTCCGGAATCCTGCGCTGCTCGTGGCTCAATCTTAACGAGCCGCCCACTCGGTGCCAGCGGCGGTCTGGGCTCGGGCGCTTCCGCTGGCTCGTGGGGGGACTGGGGGAGGGGCACCGCAAGGTGCTGTGACAGGTAAGCCGCTGACGGAGGGGACGCAGGTGGGCCAGCCCACGGCCCGGGGCGCGCCCCTCTCTGAGGACAGAGTCGGGCTGCGTGTTTCTCAGGCGGGGAGCAGAGTGGAAAGGCCAGGGTCGGGAAGACCGGAGGGTTCTAGAAAGAGCCGCCCCTTGGGGAGGGGAGGGAGAGAAACGGGAGATGGACAGAGGGCGGGGAGACGGGAGGACACGAGGCCACCCGAAGCGCCGCGGCTGCGCGGAGGGCTCCGACGCATCTTCTCCGTGTCCCCACGCGGTCGCCCCTCTGTGTCTGTGCCCTGGTGTTCTCTGCCAAGGATGCCGGTCCCGGGGGAACCGGCCACCCTGAAGACCCCGTGCTCCCTTAACCACCCCTCCGGAGGCCCCGTCTCCAAACACAGCCACACTATGACACGCGAATTTGGGGGATACAACTCAGCCCCTAAAAACCGTCATCGCGGAAGAGACGGGTTAACGTCAACACGTAGGAGTGTATCAGGTCTCGTCCTCAGTGTGGGGACTAAAATCGGCCACACGGTCACTGAGCATGTGTCTTCACAAGGCCGAGCCGGTGTGGGGTGTGGAGAGCAGCCCCCCGAGTCAAAGCCGGGGGCCGTGGCGGTCGGGCTGAGCGGAGGGGCCGCGGTCCTCGGAGGAAATGAAGTCGCCGCGAGTTCTCAGCACGGCCGCCCGGCCAGCCGTCCGCTCGCGGCGCGTTCGCGACTTAGCCATGCGACTCGTTGCAACGGTGGCGGAAGGGCCGTGACGCGCGCACGTTTGGTCCCGCTGGCGGGCGAAGCTCCGCCGTGGGCTGGGACCGTTCCGGTCCGTTAGAGCCTGCAAACAAGTGACCTCACCCAGACACAGCCGCTTTCAAAGTAACTTTATCGTTCTTATTACGCAAGTAAAATTAGGTTCTTTGTTGAAGCCTCGTCACGTACTGACGAGAGAAAAAGGAAATGAAATTATCCATAACTCCGCCGTCAGGGGCGTCACCCCGGCCCCCCGCAGCCCGCTCGGGCAGGCCTCTCTGCGTGGCTCGTTCTGCGGGCGCCTTCGGGACAGCCCGGCGTCAGCGCAGACGCACTGCTCCGTGGACCCCGGCCTCGCCCCCTCCGTCCCTCCACGTCCAGGGCCCCCAACCCCAGCGAGCTCCTCCGGGGCCTGCAGGGGCCAGAGCTGCGGCTCCGACGTCCCAGGGAGAGACGGCTGACGCCCGGGATGGAGGGCGAGCGCCCTCCGGGGGGGCCCAGGCCTCCGTGCGGGGCGTGGCCAGCGGAGTGAGGCCCGCGGGCAGCGCCTGGGCGTTATCCGGCAGAGGGGATGACAGGGACAGTCCGAAGGGGCGCGAGGGGTGGGAGTGGACGATGGACCCTGAGCCCGGGCCCACCCCGTCCAGGCGCGGCCCGCCCCACCAGCCCGGCGTCTCTCCTAGCGAGCCCCTAACTAACACAGATGGCAGGAAAACTATGCCCAGCACACACCCTGAGAGGCCTCCCCCGCGCCAGACCCCTGGCTGGGCTGTTAGCTAGGTCAGAACGGGAGGTGAGGTCAAGGTCACTGGCTGGAGGAGGAGGATGACACCTGCTGCAGCCCGAGCTTGTCCAGACGACCCCGCTGAGGCCTGAGGGATGAGCCTGCTGCGCCTGCAGGGGGGGAACTGCCTGCTAGGGATTCTGGGCTCCCAGGGCCCCGGAGGCCTTGCCATGGCCCCCCGCGCTCTGGCATTCCGGCTCTGAGCCCAATCCCCTGGCTCTGAGCGGCAGTGGGGCCAGGCTCAGGGGTCCTGACCGCGCAGCCCGGGGACCTGACATAGCTCTGGCCCACGATGGCCCTACTTGTGACTCTGACCATGAACCAGCTGTGGCTCTGAGCCACGTTCCCCCACGCTCTGCGCTGTCTGTGCAGACGATGAGCCTCTGCCCAACACTACTGCTCAGGGGCGACACGCCACCTGGCTGGCCTCCTACTCCAAGGCTAGGGTGGTTCTCAGAGCAGTGTGTGCACATAGATGTGTACACGGGGGCGTGTGCATGTGTGCGTGCCCGTGTGTGCATGTAGGTGTGTGCCCCCAGATGTGTATGTGTGCGCGTGTAGGAATGCGCACATGGATCTGTATGTGTTCACGTATACATGTACGTGTGCATGTGTATATGTAGGTGTGCACACGCATGCACATGGATTGTATGTGTGCATGTGTGTGCACTTACACGGATCTGTGTGCATGTGCACGCACATGTGTATATGCATGTGTGCATGTGTGTACACACACGGATTGTGTGCATATGCATGCACTTATGTGGATGTGTGCAAGCCCATGTACATGTGTGTATGCATGCATGCGTGTAGGTGTATGCGCGCACATGGACTGTATGTACAGGGGCATGCACTTACGTGGATGTGCACGTACACGTGTATGCATGTGTGCATGTAGGTGTGCGTGTGCACATATGGATTGTATGTGCATGTGTGTGCACTCACATGGGTGTGTGCATGTGCACGTACATGTGTGTGCGTGCATGTCTATGTGTGATGACTGTCTAACCAGTAAGGACAACGGCCCACGATCCGAGGCTGTGAGTCACCTTCCGCCGCAGGTGACAAGCGCTGGGGGCAGGCCCGTGGCTTTGAACAGGAAGATAGGATCTAGCAGACAGCGAGTGATTGCATCTCCAGGTGGCTGAAGGGGAGGAAGCTGGACGCGTTCCGAGTGTGACTCCGGGTGTGGAGGGTGAAGCTCCGGGAGCAACGTCGTCGTAGGTGCCATCGCTAATGAGGCGGCTCGCGACTTGTCCCGACACGCTTCTGCACCCGTAAGCAGAGAGAGCAGCTCCCTGTGGGACCAGCACACCTCACTGTCGCTGCTGCTGCTCGGGGTCCAGGCCCCTGTTCCCACGTGTCTGGCCAGGTCTCCTATCACTGTGTGGTCACCCAGGGCAAGACAGCACTTGGGAGACACCTTAGTAGCAAGTCCTTTATTGTCGACGCACCTGGACCCTCGAGGGCTCTGTGGGGGCCACGCGGGCAGCAACGGCAACGACATGACAGTCACAGCAACGTGTTCTGTCGACCACGCGCTCCTAAGCAGCACCCGAGTTCATCTGGTTCCCAAGCCAAATTCTTAGTGCGCCCTGGGCACTCCACGAGGCCTGTGATGGGGACGCCGTGGTCTGGCCTCGGGGCGAGTTTCCATCAGCACTTTATTTTGAGCTTGTAGGTTCTCCGAGGTTGGCTCGCAAGGCTGAGGGTGGCAGTTTGGGGAACCTGGAGCAGGAGCAAGCAGGAAGACAGCCCCCGTGTGGCCGAGGGGCAGGCGCGTGCTCTGGCCCTGGAGCAGGAGGACCGTGGTGGAGGGACGCGCCCTGCGTCTGCCTGGCGCCGCCCGGGACCTCGGCCGAGGCCGCGCTCAGAGCCAGGTCAGCGCGTGAATTCGCATCAAGCAGGCGTAAGCCAGCACGAGGCCCAGGGGCGGGCCCAGCGCGCGGCGATGGTGCTCTGGGGCAGTCCGCACTGCGCGGGGACGGGCTCGGGGCACAGGCACCGACACCGCCGGCCGGGTCTCCGGCACGTCCTGAGCCGCGTGGGCCTGCGGCCTGGTCAGCTGCGGAGCTGGACATGGGCCGGATTGACGGAGGGAGCATGCAGGTGACAGAAGACGGGAGTGAATTAACCTGTCACTCCTGGTGGCAGAGCGGCCGCGGGCCACGCTCTTCCGCTCTTCACGTCCTCGCTGGCGGCCTCGGGGCTGCAGGCGCTAGGGCAGGTCGTCCAGGACCACCGCGTATAACGAAGCACCCGGCCGGGCGGCCAGGCCGGCCACCTGTGTGACTCCATGTGAACATCAGGTCACACATCGTCCCTCTAAAGCCTCCCCCATAAGATTTAATGGCATTTTCAAAAGCATATTTTCAAAAGCATATTTTCAGAAGCTTAATTTTAATAATTTTTTTTATTATTTATTAATATTTATGCCTACAGCACCTGGTCTTCCTAGGTGGTCTCCCATCCAAGTACTAACCAGGCCCGACCCTGCTTAGCTTCCCAGATCAGACATCCGGCTTGTTCAGGGTGACGTGGCCATAGACCATGGACTGTGGCTCCACTGGGGTGTGAACCCAGGACCTTCTGCATGTAAAGCAGACATGCTCACCGCTACGCTATGGAACCATGTCCTCGTTTTAAGAATTTTGAGCTTTTTGAAAATTTTGAAAAAAACCTTTCAGCTTGTTTTTAACTTTATATTTTATGGAGACGCATTCAAATTTGGTATGCTTTGAATACAATTACAGATTTTAAAAATATTTTAGACCAATACTGTCAATAGATATTAATTTAAAGGAAATCTTGACTATAATAACAGTGATTTTGTTAAAATAAGGGTAAGGAACATAAATTTAACGGAATGACTATGTAACAACGTGTGAACGATGTGGGTCCACAGTGTTTTACATACCCAGCACTACGGCCCAGCCGCAGAGCGCCCGACCCGTGCGGTGACGATGACCCTCGGTGTCTGACGTGCTGCTGTGTAGAAACACCAGGGGTGTAGACATCCTCACCCAGACGGGACAGAACCCGCTGCCTTCGGGTTAGCTTGGTTCTTGCTATGTCATGTGCAGACGAGACGGTGGCCTTTCTGGCACACTCTGAGCCTCTGTGCCCGGGGGTGGGCAGGTGGCAGGGGGGCCTCCACCAGCTAGTCAGAGCGGCTCAGGGGGGCGGATCCCATGCCGACCCCTGGATGGTAAGAAGAGGGGGTTTCAGCCTCCCTCAGCCCTGAGATTTGGGGGCATCTCTGCGGTGTGAGCCAGTCCCACCCTGGGTCCCCACATGAGACATCTGATGGTGGCGAGCACCCAGCCAGGCCAGGTCCCAGGACCCTGGGGCCCTGCACCAGAAGACACCTGTGGAGTGTGGGTGCCCCTCAGCCGGCACCAGGCGATCCTGTGGGGCCCTGCTCTCTGCCAGTGCACAGTAGTCTCAGCCACCGAGGCAGCCCAGTGACCTCCTTTGTCACCTAGGGTTTGAAGAGAGGCAGGTGGGTGGAGGGGTCCGTGAGCCTGACTGAGGCTGCAGGCCCGAGCTCCTGGAGGTGGGCGGCTGCATCCCCCACGGTGACAGCACCTGGAAGCCGAGCATGTGCGGGCTGGCAGTCACCGATGACTCACGTGGCTCATTTCTTTATGACAATCAGGCTAAATTTAGCTTAATTACTTTCTAACCATTCTCCCGAGGGGACATGAAGACACTTGAAGCTGGTCCACAGCACCAACTCTGCTATCTGATGGACGGATGCCAGCCCGGCGGGGGCAGGGCGCCCGGGCCTCTGCCCTGCTTGTGAAGGGACCAGGGCGGCCAGCTGGAAGGGCCCTGGGCAGCCCTGCTGTGGGTTTTTCGGACACTTGGACATGACCGTGTGCCCAGGGCAGCTTGTCTGCCCACCCAGCCTGCAGCCCCTTTCCGTCCCCCTCACCTGACAGGCCGGCACACTGAGACTCGAGGGCCCTCACCGCCACCGTCACCGCCACTGCAGTTGGGTCCCCATCAGTTTCTCCTCCCCGTCCTACCTTAACTCAAAGGCACAAGTGAACTTTCCAGAAAGTCAGTCTGGAAACCAGGGTGCAGAGCCTGCCCAACTGGCTGCCGCCCCACCCCCACATCCACACCCCTGCCCTGCACCCCTGGCCCCCACCACAGCTGGAGCCCCCAGGGCCACCTCCTGGCTCAGTCATCACGCTGGCTCATAGCTGCCAGCAGAACCGTCTGGCCCCACAGCTGACCACGGAAGCGAGGGGCCTGCCCCCATCCCCACCCTGTACCCCGCAGAGGGGCCCCATGGGGCGCACGGCTGGCACAGCCAAGGCCAGCACACGCCGGCCACACCGGCACACCCTTCGGAAGCCGAGGGGACCCCTGCGCCCCGTGGCTGCCCCCGCAAACCCCATTCTCCCCCAGCACACCATGCCAGCCACGTGGCCGAGACCGTGCCCTGCTCCCGAGGAACCGTGCCTCCCGGGCAGGCCTGCCCTGCACATGGTGGACGCCCTCCCCGCCGAGTCCACGGACCGCAAGCTCCGCCTGGCGGGCCAGGCGCGCGTGAGCGGCCTCGGGTCGGGGCTCCGGTCCGCACTACGCTGGGCCTGATGCAGGTCAGTGTGAGGCCCAAAGCCTCAAGGTGAGAAGCCCCTGTACGCCCCGCTCCAGAGGATGAGGCGCAGCATCAGACAGAACTGCACTTCCTCCCACGTCCCCTCCCCAGACCTGCCTGTCACCCCAGCGTCTGCAGGGCCGATGACGGTGACAGGACGCGGTTCCCCAGTCCCTCCCCAGAGGGCCCTGCAACAGCCTGGAGCCCACAGGGACGGTCCCAGCTTACCGATGCCTTCATCCGCACTTTAAACTACCAAGGCAGTGCGCGTGGGTGGAAAGAGGGATGACACAAGCAAAGGTAGAACCCAAAGGTGGGCCCCTGGGCCCCACCGCAGCCGTGACCGCAACTGGCCCCTCTGGCACTTTGCACTAAACCAACACCTCCCCGGAGGAAATGGCAGGCCCTGTCTCCAGGTGGGGCCGAGGGCCAGGGCGAGACCGGCCGCGAAGGGAGCAGCGGCAGCGGGTGCCACGGACCCCCTTCCCGGCCCGGTGGACCCCGGGCGGAGCACGGCGGGGAGGGGTCGGGGTGGAATGCACCGGGAGGGCCCCAGAGTCCACAGCCCCAAGCCCCGGGCCGAGGGCTGTCTGCACTCGCCAGCCTGGCTGCGTGGGAACTGCAGAGAAGCTGCTCGGGCAGGGTGGAGATGGCGCTCGGCTGTCACCCATCCCCTGGGCGCCCAGCTGGGGCACCAGGAAGGCCGCGTCTTGTAGCGGCCAAGCTAGACACCCAGCCCCCGGCAACGCCCCCCGCAGCGCCCTAACGGGAGGCACGGGGACGGGGTCTGCACGCGGAGCCTGGCCGAGTCACAGGAGCTTGGGGAACACCTAGGACAAGCCTCAGAGACGACCCGGCAAAGCACAGAACCGCACGCGCACGGACGCGGGGCCGGCCAGATCGGAACGGGCCCTCTGTGAGAAAGGTGAGAACGCAGTGTCCGGCACCTCAGCACCGAGCTGGGGGCACGGTGGGGACACAGCGTGGGAACGGGGCCGTGGACACGCAACCCCAAGTCGGCACAGCCCTGGGCTCAGCGGGGGCTGCGTGCTCAGGGGGGACCCGGCCGAGAACGAAGAGTCACGAGAGCCGCAAGTCTCAGCAGAGAAACGGAAACTAAGAAATGCGAATCTTTCCTCCCAGTTCTGGAAAATCCAAAACGAGTGACTCACGGGATGGCTTAGCTTCAAGGGAACAACAGGTGAATGGAAATGAACCCGCCGGGGGAGGAGAGAGAGGGGGACACGAGAGAAACACGCACGACGCGGGGCCGGGGGCATCCGAGTCCCCGCCACGCGCTGCAAACCTTCGCAACCGGAGAGGCGGGACATGACGGTGACGCTGCGACCTCCCCACGCAGGTGCGTCTGACGGGCTCCTGGCCGCCTGCGAGCCCTGTGCGGAGGGGCCGAGGGGCCATGAGGCCATTCCGTCAGGTCCTGCAGACCGCCTGGGTGCCAGGCGGGTCTGGGGAGGGGACGCGGAAGGAGAAACCATGACAATGGAACAGAAAAATGTCAAAGAGGTAAGGAAAACGTTCCCTAAACACGATGGGAAACCTCAGGGTGCCATGGCTGGCGAGCTCGGCAGACCCTGGGCCGGGCAGGTGCAAGGACAGCCACACAGGTGCATGATGGCCGAGCCACTGAAAACCCAGAAAAAGCGGACCGTAAACGCAGACGGGAAAACGCCACTTTCTACACAGGGAGCAACAACACGCTGGACCCCGACGCCTCAGCAGACAAGGCAAGGGCCACTCTGAAGAGCAGAGGAAACCGAGTCCATCCAGAGCCCGGACCGGGAAGCGCCCGGCCCATGTGGGACGAGGGATGGGGCTTTCCAGGTGGGCGGGGCCCCTGTGGGCCCGAGGGACGGGGCGGCAGAAACGCAGCCAGGGGCACAGTGGGGCGCGGGGTGGGGCGCGGGGTGGGCCTGAGCGACTCGGTGCCTTCGTCTTGGCTTCCTTACGAGGTGCTGCCCATGACGTGGTGCGTCACCAGCCCGGTCCTGCACAGCAGGTAAGGACAGCACGGCGGCCAGGCGCGGAGGGGCGCATGGAACTCAAATGCACCCCCCACTGCGCCCTGTAGAGGGGGGCCGGCGAGGGATGGCACCCTGGGCCCCCGCGAGGCTCTCATTCCGGACGACGCATGCTGCGGGCCCCACTCTGTCACTACTGCATGAAACAAGGCCCACAGCCAACGGGCCCAGGGAGGAGGACGCGGGTTCCAGAACTCTCCGGTGGGACTCCGGTGCTGGCGAGATGGTGCCCGCCACGGCCTCTCTGCCACTGACGACAGCCGGACTGAGGCACAGGACATGGAGCTGGTCAGAAAGGCAGCCAGGTGGGTGGACGTTGGCCAGAGCTCGCTGAGCAGTGACCCCCGCTGGCCGCGGAGCGGGTCTCCCTGTCTCTGCTTGGCCTGCAGGCGTCTGCCCTACCTGCCAGGAGCGAGGTGCCCGGAGACCCCTTCTCTGACCAGAGGACTGAGCAACAGCACAGCTGTGTGCAAGGAACGCAGGGAACCAGTGTCCCTCCTGCCCTCCCCACCTGGCCTTGCCCGGGGCTGGCCGTCACCCGGAGGGGCCCCACAGCCCAAGCAGGGCAGGCATCCAAAACCCCAAGAAAAGACCCATGTTTCTGGCCAATAAAACCAGGAGAAAGGCCACTGCTGCCCAAAGCTGGTGAGGGGAGGCCTGTCGCTCCTGTCCTCATTCACTGCTTCGCTCTGCAGGCTGCGTAGGGGGCAGGGGCCCAGGGCGCTGGAGGGGGTGAGGGCAGCAGCGAGGACGTGCCATGGAGAGGGAACCCCCAGTTCCGTGTGCCAACCAACTCAAGTCCTGGTTCCCTGCAACTCACGCACGGAACCCAAAGACGCTCTGGAAAGATTCTGAGAGCGAGAGCGTGATACAAGCCCCCAGCAACCGCCCCATTGAGACCCCTAGTGGTGGCTGCTCCAGACCGAGCTAGACGCACAGCTGAGGCTGACACCGAACTGGCCTTGGGCCAGGCAGAGTGTCCGCCTGAGCCATCACGGGGGATGCCCGGCTTTGAAAAAAGTCTCCAGAGAAATCCAACAAAACAGTCTAAAAATAGAATACTTGAAATAGTCACGTAAGATAAAACAAAATTACACATTTAAACGTGAACGATTCCCAAGAGAAAAGGTAACAGACGCCAACACAAGGTGATACAGGTGTTGGTCCTATCCGACTTTCTACAGGTCTTTACAAACAACCCCCTCCGGGCGAGGTGAACACACCTGAACTGAGCGGAAACACAGGACTTCTCAACAGAGAACTAGAAACACGAGGAAGACCTAACTTTAGAACTAAAAAAACACAACGTGTGAAATAAAACATTAACTCCACGTAGATGTGGAAACTAGGGCTATGTATCGTTACCCCAGAGCAGTCACTAAAACGCTAAAATATATTTGAAAACCTAACAAGTAGAATAGTCAAAATAAACAACATTCAAATAATCCAAAAGAAGGCAGGAAAACGGGAGCGGAGTAACAAAAACCAGAAGAGACAACAGAAAGCAAACGGTACAACTGGTGACCCCAACCTGAGGATCTCGACGATCCTGTTAAACACCGTAACGCTAATCAGAAGACGGAGAGTGTCAGGCTGGATAAATAATAAAAACACAAAAACAAGACCCAAATCAGCTTTAAAGAAAATGCTATAGGTGGCTAAAACGTGGACAAAGAAGTTTTCCTCCAGAGAGAGCACAGGCCCGGGGCGCGCGGGGCGCGCCAGCGGACTGTCAGAGGCAGGCAGCCCTGTGAGGACAGCGACAGCCTGAGCCAGCGGCAGAGAGAGAGCAGTCAGCCCCCGGCCCGCGTGAGGATGCACCCCCCACACGCTCTGCCAGCACGTCAGACGGAGCAGCGATTTCAGGGGTCCGCCACGATCACACCGGGTTATCCCAAAACACAGGAATGCAGACACGCAACGCACCCCGACAGACGAGCAGGGAGAGAAGGGCGCCCTTGGGTGCGGGTGCCGGCGGGCCCTCGGGGACCCGGGCCTCAGCAGCGCCACTCTGAAGAAAGCCGGCCAGTGGCGGCCAGACCCTCCGCGGGCAGGGCCAGGCCACAGGGCGGCGTGCTGAATGTGCGTGGCGCCAGTGACTCCTATGTCCCTGCAGTGCCTGGCAGCCCCGCTCCTGCGTGCGTCCTTGGCCCTGGCTGCCCTGGCTGCTCCCTGAGGGGCAACAGTGTCACGGGCCGCCTGGCGGGCGCCTCCACATGGCCCCTCAGCATCAATCACAGCAAGGAGGACACACGAGTCCCAGTGCCCAGACACGAAGGCCAGGGCTCATCCCAGGGCTGGCGGCCCTGATGCTCCGTGTTCTCCACAGCACTCGGACAGCCACCACGCACGTCCAGATGCACAGGGCTGGGGGCCAGGGCTGCGTGTGTGCAGGCGAGGCCGTGCGGGGTGGGGGTGCGGGGTGCAGTGTGGGCTTGGTGCCCACCCATCCTGAGCAGCTCTGCCCTCATCCAGTGCCCCCTCACTGACCACAGCCCTTCCTGTCAGCCCCAGTCCTGCTCCCTGGTGGCACTGCTCTGGCCTGGCCTTTGCCCCCGAGGCCCACGGTGTGCACACCTGCCCCGTCATGACCACCTGATGTGTCTGCAGGCACTGCCAGCGTCCCCTGGGGGCCAGGTCCCCCAAGTTGAGAACTCCATGTGAAAAGTACAAACGTGGGACCGAACTGGTGATCACGTCAATTTGGGGGTTGTGTCTTTGCCAGTTTCTCACCAGAAGCCTCCAGAAGGGACAGGTGTGGGGAGCTGGCTGTCGCGTCTGGCCAGCAGGCCTGTGGGCGGGGCTTCCTGTCCTGCTCCCACATGCCACGCCGCTGGCCCGACCAAGCCCACTCTGGGCAAGGCGAGCTGCCTGTCCAAGCCAGTTGCTCAGAGTGTCACTGCAGTCCTCCAGGCACGGCCACCGTCAGGACTCCATGTCACAGGTGGGGCCACACACCTGAGCGGGCAGCTGGTCCAGCCCAGTCCCTACCATCCGCACATGGCCACAGGACTGGCGAGCCGTTTAGCCCACCCACCTCAGCCACTGGGGCCACCAGGAGGGGACTGAGAAACGCCACGGGGATGGGGTGGGGAGAGGAGCACGGAGTCTACAGAGAGGAACAGAGACAGGTCAGCACTCTCCTGAGGTCAGCCAGCTACCCCCATGGGCCCCGGTCACAGACATGGCCCCGGTCACGGACATGGCTACGGACATGGCCCCGGTCACAGACACGGCCCCCCGTCATGGACTTGGGCTGTTCTGTCCCTTGGCCCGCGGCCCCAGCCCCAAAAGCACCTGTACCCTCGGGGCAGCCCGGTGCTGGGGGCCGGGCCGGGCCGGGCCGATGCCCGCGCATCTGCAGCGGAGGCCGTGTGCGAGCCCCGTCCCCGCCCGCAGCCTCCCGGGACTGCACAGCCGGAAATGGGGGCGGAGGCGCCGACCAGGTGCCCTGGACCAGCCCCAAGCCGCAGGGCTTCTTGCTCTGGAGGGGTGGTATGTGTGCACGCGTGTGCGCATGCACGCGTGAGGGTGCACGCACGAGCTCTGTGCACACCTGTGTACGTGAGCGCACCGGTCTGGACGGAGGTGGACACGTGCTGGGGAGGTGGCGCCCGGAGGTCTGGCTGCCGCCTCGCCCCCCCAGCTGCCCCCGGGCGGAGGCCGGGAGAGCCCCGTGAGAATCCCCGTGCGCCGTGCCCCGGGCGGCGGCCGTTTCATGTGGCTCCAACTCGTTTGGTGTGGTATCCAGGATTTCAAAGGCCCATTAGCAAGACAATCCCTCAGTCTCTGGTTTCCACCGGAATCCGAGCCAGCGTCAGGTCCTCTGCCAGGGGGGCGAACCCGCACGCACACGCGCACACACGCAAGCTGAACGGAGCTCGTGGCCGCTCACCCGGAGCGGACGGGGTCACGGGGCTGAGAGGGCACACGCGGTCGCCGCCACCAGGGCATACGCACGGCCGGCTCCTGTTCTGGTCTTGCTCTGGAGGCCCACCCCGCTGCCCCGCCGTCCTGCCCGCCCAGCTGGGCGTGCCCGTCCCACCGCCCAGGCCCTGCCACGCAGCATCCAGGTCTGAGGCCCCCACACAACCGGGCCCAGCCCAGAACACGCTCGCTGGCCAGCTGGCCTTGCTCCTCGCCCGGGCTCCAGGCCTGCACCCAAGGCCTGGGCACAGTCTCTCACGGCCACGGGCTGAGCAGCCCCGGCCCCAGAGGCCTAGTGGGGGCCAGGTCAACGCAGGGCCTCCGACAGGGAGGGCGCCAGCCTGCCAAGCACAGGTCAGTGGCTGTGATGGCGGCAACCTGGAGAGACAGTGACGGCTCCGCCATCTGCCCGATCCTGACCACCCCGCTCCCCGCCCTCGCCTGTCCTCACGCTGCCCACCTGCTCCGCCCTCCGTGGCAGCCCACAGCCCACCCTTCCAGGCACCGTGCACCCCTGGCCGCCTCGGTGGGGGCCCACGAACATGCTCGCCCCCCCTGCACTCTGGGAAGGAGGGCCTCTGCCGGACTCCTGGGGACGCAACGGCGTCCATGGCCGGGCACATGGGGCCGCCGGCCTGGGGAGTCTCACTACGGGCCAGCCCCACCCTCGCTGTGCCACACAGTGACAGAGCAGAGGCCCCGGCTCTGGAAGAACTGACGCACCTATGCTGTTTAAACAGCAGTTCCTTCCGATTACGGCTGTCCCAGCACCACGCGAGATGACAAATCGGTCAAAAAGAAAAGTGAGAGCCACAGAATGCTCCAGCCCGCAGGCGGTGCCCTGGGGACGGCAGACGGCGAACGGCAGCACCGCCACCGGCCTGGGATGCGCTCCTGTGCCAGGCGCGGTGCGCTCGCCTCGCCCCCCTGGCCCATGCGCTGTGGTCCCCGCATTGAGACAAGCAGCCCTGAGGACACCAGGGAGGTGCTGTGGGAACGGCCAGGTCACCAGGCTGGCTAGCGAGGGTCTCTGGGACAACCCCACCCTCAAGAGGAAGGTGCAGCAGGAGCCAGGGGACAGGAAGGGATCAGGCCTGGGGACAGGGCACGCCCTCCTGAAGGCTGGTGAACAGAGCAGCTGTCTGTGCTGCCAGAGAAATTTCTCGGTGCTGGAGAGGGGTGCTGGGGCCAGCTCTGCCAGCAAGAGGGAGGCTAGTGACAGGGACAAGGCCAGCGGCAGGAGCTGGAGAGGCGGGAGGCCCGAGGCTGCTGTAGGTCCCCGAGTCGGGAGATGAAGCTGTGCCAGGCTGCCCGGGAGGGGCAACCATGTCCCTCAGCCCACGCAGGGTCAGGGCCACCTCCCAGGAGGGCCAGGGCCGCCACCCCTGAGGGCCCCCCTCACCCCGCGGAGGGCACAGCTCAGAGAAGAGCACTTAGAGGCGGAAGCCCAGGTCCCTCAGCCCCGAGCCCGAGCCTTGGCCTTGCCCGTGAGGCTGTCGGGGAGCTTCAGGCCCCAGAGCACAGCCCCTCGCCCATGTCCAAGCCACCCTGCTACAGCGGGCGGCACGTGGGCCAGGCCAGGTGGCGGTCCACACCACGCATGGCTGCCTGTTCCAGCCCCAGGCCAGGTGCATCCACACGGCCAGGCCCAGCTTCCTGGGCAGAGCACTGGTCCACGCCCCAGAGCGGCCTGGGGATGCTGGCCACCCCCAAGGCACTGAGGCACCCCCAGCAGGGTGAGCACCAGGTGGGGAGGAGGCCTCAGCAGATGCCGAAGCCACCCACAAAACCAGGAGTCCTAGGGCTCTGGGGTGGCGGGTGGGTGGCAGAGGCAGACGGCCTGGAGGGGCGGTGCGTGCCTCAGGACCTGAGGGCGGAGGGGCAGTCTCCACGTGGCTGGGCTGTGGCGATGGCCGCCAGGGCTGAGCTTCAGTCAGTGCGGGGTGGTGGGCACGAGGTGGCACACACCCAGCACACGGGGCCGGGGACCTCGGAGGCGCCACTGGACGGGACTCGGCTCGGCGCTGGGAATGGCCTCTGCAGGGAGTGGACCGTTGCTCTGTCTCCTGTACAAAACTCGGTCATGGGGGGCATGACCCAAACAGACTTGGAGGGCAGTAACACTGGGTCCTCCAACTCAATTCCCCGCGTGGAAATGGACATGTGGCGTGGTGCACTTAGGACTCCTGGGACTTGCCCAAGAAGGGCCCAGGACCCGCCCACAGACTCAGCAGGATCTGCGGGTGCTGACTCCCTGCTTGGCTGCCACCTCCTAAAGCCCCACGGGAGAAACCTCAGTGCCCGCCCCCTCCCCTGGGCGCCCGTCGGCGTTCCCCGAAGCCCGCGTTTTGATGTGCCATGCCGGCTAGGCAGGCCCGGGCCTCGGCGCGCCATCCTGCCCGCGACCGCTGTATATCACACTGTGAACCAGGAGCCGCGCCCACAGGACCTGAGGGAAGGAAGAGCGAGCCCCAAACCCGGGACACCCCAGAAGGGTCTCAAGAACCAGCCAGGGCCACACGCGGGCTTCCCCACACGCCCCGCCGCCCGCAGCAGCCCTCAACCACGCTCAGGTCCTCCTCTGGGCCCAGGTGGACCCACAACAGGCTCCCAGGGCCCCACATGACCAGGCAGCTCCGGGAGGGGAACCAGGCGCAGCCCGACCACATGGGGCCAGGAGGCGGCGGCAGGACATCCGCTTCCCCCTCCGTGTGGCCAGAGAGACTTCCGTGTTCTACCAAGGACCTGCGAGACACAGAGAGATGCCCCGGGATGTGCTCACTCCCAACAATTTTGCCATCTGGCCAGAAAGCCAGCTGGAACACAGCACACACGAGGAGGACCATCAAGTGGTCACCCTGGCAGCCCCCGCTGCCGCTCAGTGGTGCAAGTGTCCTGGGGGCCCGGGGCCAGCCCCTCCCCCGTGGTCTGGGGGCCCTGGCCACACTCAGGCTAACGCAGCAGTGAACGTGTCTACTGAGCCCCATAACAAATGAAAAACGAAAGACAAAGAACTGCGATCAAGCAAACAATTTGAAATAAGTCAATTAAAATCCTCAAATGAGAAAAGCACAGGACACCTCTGCAGGAAGGAAAGCACAGCGGGCCAGGGTGGCCATCCCTGTGCTGTCCCCGAGGCCGGCCCGAGGCTGGCTCTGGGGACGTGGACTTCGGGAGGCTTCCAGAGTGCTTCATGGGGCCTAAACTGTCTGCACGGATGCGATGGCTGTGCTGGCACCTGCTCCCCCTCTGGATTCTGGGACTTGGGGGCATGCCGGGCAGAGGTGCCATGTGACCAGCCCCCAATAAAAACCCTGGGCGAAGAGCTCCGACGGACACCTCGCAGGTGCTGTCACACTGCTGAGAAGCATGTTCTGTGGGACTCCACTGGGACAGGCTCTGAACCCTGCGCCCGGTGTCCCCAACCTCTGCCTACACGCCTGTCCTGTGCTCACGGTGCACTGCATCCTTCCACTGTCTTGTCTTAACGGCGAGTCCAGCAAATCGCAAGCCTGGGTGGTCTCGGGGACCCCAGCTCCAAGTCACGTCGGTGCCGGCCACCGAGCAGGAGCGGCAGCCCTCCACAGAGGCAAGAGAACACCGCTGGGCCAAGGCCCGCGTGCGGGGCACAGCAGAAGGCGACGTAGAGCCCGGCTCGGGAAAGGGGGCCAGCCCCTGCTCTGGGGGGGCCTGAGGACCATCCCAGCTCACAGGGGACAACAGAAGAGTCAACTGTGACAGTCACCACGCTACGGCAGGTCAGCGGAAGCAGCATCTGTGCCTCTACTTGCGTACGCGTTAAGGAAGGCACTTCGGAGGCAGGTCCAGCAGCGACGACGACTCCAAGGCCAGACGCGAAGCCACGGAAATGTGACCTCGTCTCGCTGCTTCAGCTCTTTGCTGCCCACACCCGTAGTCAGAGGCTGGTGACCAAGGACATCCCCCCGCCCAAGGTCACAGTCCTCAATGCTGTCAGAGCCTCCCAGGAGACACCGAGAAGCGGGGAGAGGGAGCAGGGAGTGCACGAAACGCTCTCGCGGTCCTCGGAGGACGCGGGGCCTGGCGCCCACGCGGGGCGGCTCTACTGCGGGCCCCAGCGGGCCACCTGGCCTTGGGTCTCCACACGATCCCACGAAAACGCCACAAAAGAAAACACAGTGCAGGGTGGGGGAAAATATATAACTTTATTTTAACCGTGGGATTTTCTTTTTATCCATTTAATAAATACAAATGAATAAAAATACTTTGTTTTGCAGAGACTGCCTCTCCCTCTCCTCGATTCACGGAAGACCCCGTGGCCACCTGCTACTGGGGCTGCAGCACACGTGGACCCTGTCCCCACACGCTGTCCCTCTACGGAGAGGCCTCGCCTCCTGCAAGCGCGCCTGCAAACTACTGAGGCGCATACCTCTCTCCGCCCCCTCCAAACACAAGTCCTGGATGAAGCCCACATCCCAAACGATGCCCTCTGAGCAGGAGGGACCCTGGGCCCCACAGAGGCCGAGCAGAGCCCGCACCCAGGACATCACGTGTGGGGCTGCGGTAGCACAGACGCCTGTCCCCAGACGTACCACACGAGGGGAGGAAAGGACCAAGCAAAGGAAAACTGGCTGTATGTCTTGTAGACCGTCCCTGTTTCAAAAATAGAAATTCCTATTTAAATTCGACCTGTGTGAAACAGGCCACGTGTGACTGCACGCGACAGGTGTGTTATTGCTTATAAGGGAGCCCTGGCACCCTGGCACCCTGGCACCCTGCCGCCCGAGAGCCGCCTGTGCTGCGGAACGGCCAGACCGCGTCCAACCACAAACCACAAGCGTGTGCTCTGTGCCCACCGCGGGCCCGGGGGCGCCGCTGCCACGGGCGCCGTTGGGTCGGGGATAAGGCAGGCCCGTGCTCAGCGCTCACAGCAGCTTCCCCTCCGGCTCCAAGCTGCGAAGGACGATTTTGTCCCAATACTTTTCTGCTGCAGCCACAACGTACAAAAGCCTAGAACTCCCGGTTTTGAGACTGGAAAAGACAAAACTCCTATAGATCCAGAAGAAACTATGACAAAAACTTTCAGTCTCATGCCTGCACTAGTAACTAAGACAAATGATCTCTTTGATGAATATGATCAAGAAAAATTGCTGGTCTTTATGACAATAAACTTCTTTCCTATGTGCCTATTTGTCATTAATCTGCATCTTTAAATGCATTTATGTCCTGAAAGTATTTCTAAATGTGATAACTTGTAATAGCCAACGAATGGAAAAAATGTAACCAGGTTACAAAAAAAATCTGTTCGTGGAACGGGAAGTGCTGAAGCGAAGTCGGGCGCACCCTGTGGGCGCGTGGGACCAGAGGGACCCACAGGGTCGCCGGGCCCGGCCCCCTGCCTGGGCCACAGGCCCCACTTCTTCGGGAGTATTACCGGTTCTAGTCCCAGGGGAGGCCGGCGCACACCCCTCAGCGCTCAGTGGGGAAGGAAAGCCACTACCTGTCGGGCTCGCAGGCACGTCAGCTGGGAGAGGTGACGATCTGGCTGAGCCGCCTCGCTGGGAACGCGAAAGCTGATCCCGCTGGCATCATCCTACACGGATCAGCCCCTCGGAGGAGAAGCCTGCTTGGGATGGGAAAGGCGGAAGGAAGATGGATGCCGCGGGCTGCAAGCTTGCCTTTTTTGGTACCAGCACAGAGTGTCACAGTCACTAAGAGTCCCGGAGGAGAAACACTGGACGCTGCCCGTGGGCGCGGCCTCAGAGCCCCAGGGACTTCTGCACGGTCTGCTTGGCGATCTTGTAAAACTGCTCCCGGTCATCCCGCCACATTTTGGAAGCGTCCACGTTAGCTCCGCTTTCGTCATTGGGCTCTGAAAGAGAAGGCAGACGTCGTCCACTCGGAAGGGCTCTGAAAGGGGGGCCGAAGCCGGCAGGGTCTCCGTTCACTGAGAAACACCCGGGGGCCTCCCAACGATGCAGCCCAGAAACGGAACGCTGGGGGGAAGGGCGCCCTCGACAACGCGCCGTCTCGCCTGAGAAGCGGCGTGAGGGCAGCGGCCAGGCCCGCTGTCAGGATCCGCACTCCCGAGGGTCTGGACATGCCCACGCGAGCCGTCTGGCGTGCTCTGCGCACTAGGACCTCACACGATCTGCGACCCGCCCCGGAGAGGGAGCCAAGACCGCCCGCCCGTCCGCCCGCCTGCTTTCCCCTACTTCCCCGGGGCTCCGTCCAGACCCCCGCCCGCCTGCTTCCCTGGGGCTCCATGCAGACCTCCCTCCCCCGCCTGCTTCCCCAGGGCTCCGCGCGGCCTGCCCCTCTCAGGCCTTCTTAGTGCTGCTCCCCCCGCAGAGGACACTGCCAAGCAGACGTGGCCCCACATGGGCGTTTGACCCATGTGGACGCCTAACCCCAGGCTAGCTAGTCTAGCCAGGACCAGCAGTGACTCCGGGATGGAACAGTGATACACAGAGGCAGTGACACCTGCTGGGAAGGGGGCAGAGAACAGGCAGTTACGGAGGCGCAGGTAGCAGCCACCATGCAAGTGGGCAGAACACTGAGAAGCGACCAGACCAGAGAGAGGGCGCTGTGGAGAGGCCCACCGGACGGCAAGCAAGGCAGGCCACCCCTCGCACTCTGCCCTGCTTCCCTGGGCTGCCATAGTGTCTGTCCCTCCAGCCAATGCCTGTTCCCTCCCTCCTTCAAGTTACTCAGCAACCCCTCCCCCCATCCTACGTGCGAGGCCTCCTGCTGGACACTGGCTATCCGGCAGACACGGTGTTCTGGGCCATGGACAGACCGTAAACACCACAAACGCCTTGTTTCAAAGTAAGGGCCACGAAGGGGAGGAAGGGGCAGCAGGGGGGCCGGGATGCGCAGGCCTCTGGGAGGATGTGGCACTTGGGGGCCCCCGACAGGCCCAAGAGTAGGGAACACCCAAGCACGGCCAGAGCCAGCACCCACTGCACGCCTAGAGCCCCTGGCAGACGACGCCCAGGGCCACAGCCTCCCAGAGCCATCGGGGCGGAGGGGGTGGCGGAGCAGGGGTGTGGCAGCCGGTGGGCACGGTGGTGGCACTGGAAAAGCAGCTCAGAGAGGGGACGGGTGTTCCGAGGAGGACGCAAAGAATACTTTTAAAAAAAAAGAAAAGAAAGAACTTATAGCAAAAAAAGCTTCCAACAGTGGACTTTAGAGCTAGAGCGGACATCTGAACACAGCCGAGCCATCGCCCGATCCTGCCCTCACTGCGCGCGTGCAGAGCCCGGCTCCACCTCCACGCACGTGCCGGCACCCGACACCCTCGACGCGACGCTCCTCCTGGACTCCGCTGAAACCCAGGCGGCCAGCCAGGCCCTCCAGGGCCCAGACGCAGCGGCCGCTCGAGCCGCTCCAGGCCGGCCTCCCGCAGCCCGCCTGGCTCCTCCGCGTCCTTCTGGGTTTTCTCGACCACGCCCCCACGGCGCTGGGCGGCCGCTCCTAACACGTGCCCTTCCTCCGCTGTCCCCTCGGGCCTGTTACCTACTGTCCTGTCCACAGATGACCCCACACCTGCGCGGCCCCCTGGCAGGCCCCAAGGGTGGACACTCGCACCCCAAACTCTTCTCTTCCCCAAATCCTTCCCTTTTGGACTCCCTGGCCCCAAACACAGTGCCCCTCCGCCCGGGCACTTGGGTCAGAAACATGGGAGGGAGTCACCTGCACACAGGGGAGCCTGAGTGAGTCCTCAGCAGGTGACTCGCACGCCTGCCCTTCCCCTGGGCCCTGGGACGTCCCTGCGCTGCGGCAGCTGCTGCCACATCCAACCAGCAAGTCCTGTCTCTCCTCCAAGCCGGCTACTGCCCTAGAGGGACACCTCTAAGACCCAGCTCGCATGGTCTGACACCCCGGGGTGGGGGGCTCCCGACCTAGCTGGGCTCCAGCCAGAGGAGATCCTGGTAGTGTTCCCACCCGTCGCCCCCGTCCCACCTCGCCCACCTCATCACTCCCGAATGCCCCAAACCCATCCCTGACGGCCCCAGGATTCATCGGAGCGGCCTGGAATGGTCAGTGGACTTGGAACGTCCCCGTAGGAAGTGGGGCCTTAAAGCCAGGGCTCACGTCACGCTGGCCTCGTGCCCCCGACCTATGGTGTCTGCACTGCAGCCGGGCCCCTGACAAACGCCCACTGGCCAGAGCACGGCTACTTCTCATCGACGACAGGACACGTACGGCACGAGGCTATCCTCAAAATTCATCACCGCGGAAAGCACAGCGACGCCTAGAGACGCGCACACGACTGCCACGGAATGGAAAAGCGGACGCGCACGTCCGGATTCGTCGCAGGCGTGCACGGACCCGCGGAGACAGGAGCGCAGCGGGCGCCAGTTACCTGCCAGCATGCTCACCACCGACAGCAGGATCTTCTCCACGCTCTGCACCGGGCTCCACCGCTCCGCGCTGCTCTCGTAGCCCATGGGGTCGTCGCCCGGCGCGTGGAGGATGGAGATGCAGACTCTGCCGTCCGGGTAGACTGCAGGGGTCAGAACACACCGGGTGAGCGACGGCGGGCCCAGGGCCACGGTGCTGTCCGCACGGCTGGAGCACACGCGGGGGCCCCGCCACGGTCGGCCCCGGTCCGCGGGCCCCTCGGAGCGCTACTCACTCCCTGCAGGGCCTCTGGGCTGGCCCGTCCAGTTCTCGTCAGGGCACACCCCACCCTGACACGGGTTTTAAAGTTAAATCCCGAAGGAGCCAATGACGGGCTATCTGGCAGACACGGCGCCGAAATGCCTCACGGAAAGAGAATTACAATGCATCCTGGAACGACCTTCTGAAGCAGTCCCGAATCTGCCGGGCAAGCCCTGAACTGGGCTCTGAGAACGCCCGACCGCAGGGCCGGGACAAGGCAACCGGTGACGCTAGGTGGTGACAGCGCGCACCCCAGACAGCTACGTTCTTGCACCAACTCCCTGTCATGGAGCCCGTCAGCTTCAGCCCCTCAAACCTCCCCTGACCCCCACAGTCACATCCTGGACGCCCCTCGGTCTGTCCTCCACACTGCCCCAGAGTGACCCGTCAAAGACCACGTGGGCCACGCTAGCCCTCAGTCACACGAGTCCCTCGGCAGCTGCCCTTGCTCCTGGGAGAAACACCCAAGTCTGTGGAACTGTCGAAGACCTGTACTGGTCTGGCCTCCCCTCCTGTCTCCTCCCTCCTTCCTCGGCTACATCCCTCTACACCCCCCGCCCCGCCCCGAAAGACGCCCGGGAACGCCCACTGCTCATCCCGCACTGCCAGCTCCCCAGGTCCAGCCTGGCCTTTACCATCTGCTCACCGCTGCTTCCCGGTGAGTCCCAAGACCTGTGTCCAGTTCTCTTCTCAAAGCACTCTGGACTGACCAAGTTTTACAACACTGGCAGATCTAACAAACGGTTCTTCTCAAAAATTATTTTTACAAAATAAAAATAGCACATGTCCACTTAACAGTAAGCCCAAGTTTGAATCTATTTGTGTTGATTGTCTGAACATTAAAAAAGAATATCATCAGACTACGACAGAGTCACATAACTCGGTCAGCTTACTGGCCACATCTGCTTCGAACACCGTGTCACTCGCGGGCATTGTCCCGGACGCTTGCGTTTACCTTCACTATAACCTTATTAATTTGTGATGACGCACAGTCTTCTTTACAGCTGCATCTCGTGGTTAATCCACTTGAAATCTGCCCTGTGCCATCAAGTCTACCGACCACAAGGTGTTTTCGATCCTCTGTGTCAGTCACCTCAGAGCCTCTCGGGTCCCCCTTCACCTGTGTCTCCCCACTTCCTTTCAGTGGTATCTTTGAAAAACACCTCTTGGATTTTTAAGCAAAATGTGACTCTCCGTTGATACAGTAACACCACATTTGATAACTCAAAAAAAAGAAACTTTTTATTATGGAAAACTTCAAACACTCTCTGAAAGAGACGGCAGCATGGTGAGTGCCAAAGGCACTTGTCGCCCACCCGGACACCGCCAGCTCACGGCCAGTCCTCTCCAAAGGGCGCGTGCTTCTGAGCACCCCACCACGAGGAGCAGACCACTGCTGTGCTGAGAAAGTTCAAAGCGGTCACCCCAAGGAGGACCTGAACTAGGGACATGTAACCTCATCAGCAGTAGATGACAAGTTCCTAATGAGGGTCTGAGTAGCATCCGAGAGGCCGAGCCCTTCCCGCCAGGCGGGCAGCCCTAGAGCCCATGGTGAGGACGGAGACATGGTTCACATGGAATCGGCTGGAGAAGTCGAAAGCCCGGGGAAGTCTATAAATTCTTTCCCGGATTCAACTAGCCTTTAGCTGCCCGATTCATAGAAAAGTAAAGGAAACTGGTTTCAAACCCATTGCTACAAAACAGCACATCTTACTTTTCTTCTCCACAATTATTAAGGTCATGATTATTAGTGGCAGCTACGACCACTTCCAAAAAGGAATGTCACTCTAACTGCGATCACTGAAAACCTGACGTGTTTCCTTATTAATTCTCCCGCCTAAAAACCACAGCCTTGAATTCAAGAACTCTGGTCCCTGCTACTAGATATGTTTTAGCTAAAGCGCCGTAAGTTTACTTACGGGATCTCGTTTTTTCCACTTTTTAAAATTAATACATGCGTGTTTAAAAACAATTAAAAATTTACAGAAAGAAAAAATTATCCCACCGGTGAAAGGGAATCACTTTTAACATTTTGGTGCTATGTTTCAGTTAAATTGTAACCAACTACAGATACGAGCATGCGGCCGCCCGGTTGCCCCCGCCCCCGGCAGCACCGCCGGCTCGGGGGACGGCACTCGGTTCTTTCACATACGTTAAACCGTCCAGCAAAACTGTAATCGCGATGTCAACACCGCCATGACTAATCTGCTGAAGTTCAGAACATAAAAAATATTTTTACTGGTCTCTCAGTCACTGACACCACCTTTTATATGAATATACAATCCCTGGGCTGCTCCTGGAACCAGCAAAACGACTTCCAAAAGTACTTACTGTTGGGATGGAACATCTCACAGGTAAACCTCATCTTCGGGGGGCTTAACGGGTAATCGAGGGGGAAACTCAGGATGGCAGGAAAAACACCAAACTCAAAGCAGGTGTCTTCTGGGCCCCTAGAAGACATAAAACAGACAGCCCTTCACTGGAGGTTTGCCGCTGCCCGCCACGCCTTAGAAACGAGTCAAGGGAGTTGTTACCGCTTTCCAGGTGCACGTGGGAAGAGGCCACGCACCAGTGACGAAGCCGTGCTTTTCTCCCACTGTCCCGCCCCAACCTGGTTTAGATCCTAGGGACGGGCAGAGATGGAATGACAGGCGCAGTCTTCGCACTAATAAAGGCAGAGTGGGCCGCAGAGCCTCGCGACCCTGATGGGATCAGAGAAACGGACTGAGGTCGACACCGCACGACCCGACGGCTCCGCTTTCCGTGCGCGTGGACGTCACGTCCTGGGATAGATACGCATCGCGGCACGCGTCACAGCGAGACTGCTGCGCGAACAAAGGAGGGGCTGACAGATGTCGTTCCAAAGGCTGTTTTTAATTTTTAAACGTGCCTCCGAAGTGACATTTGTGACTCTCCAGAAACAGGTGAGGAGCACACGTGTGCTCCCTGCCAGGCTCCCCCCAGAAGGCCGGGAGTCCACACGCGCCCGGGCCCCATGCCACATCCTGTGACGACGTGGTCACCTACGCACTCACTGTCCCCCGCACGTGCATGCCTGCCTGCCTGCCTGGGTTGACCAACTCCTCATGTGGAAAGTTGTGGAAATGGACTAAACCACTTCAAAAGTCACATTTTACAAGTCTATATGCATAAATTCACAATGTCCTGACCAGCATGCAAGACATCAGGACAGCAGGAGACGAAGACGGGGCCACCAGCTGGCATCTTAACGAAGACGAGCTCGTCTACCTGCACAATGTCACCTAGAAAATGTGCACCCAAGTCATTTTAACAGATCACAGAACACTTTTCCTGCGTATACTTTCCAAAGAAAACAGAACGGCTGAGTGATAGCTACTGGGGGCATGACCCACCAACTCAGTACGTAAGGAAGGAGACCCCACGCCATCCCAGCGAACTGAGAGGGACACCCCTCTCAAAACACCGTCTCTAAGCGATGACCTAACACAGCGCAGTGAGCACCATCACAGGGGCCAAGGCCTCAGCCGCCACAGAAGCAGCTCAACACAGACCCGCCACCTCTCTAAATAAATACAGGGGAAAATTAAAATATATTTCTTCTGAAACAATCTATGTACCTTTTTAGTTGTTTTTTAAAAAATACAGCTTTATCTTAAATCTTAACAAAAGTATTTTGATTCACTGAAATTTTTAAAGTATAGATTTGCAAACATCAGAAACATTTATCTCCACAATTAAAGGAAAAAGACAAAAAAAAATCAGAAAGAAACTGAACAGAGCTTCGTTTTCATCCGGTGCTGACGAGGCTTTCAACGGCACCGCTGCAGAGGTCACGGCTGTGTCACGGGCCGAAGCCTGGGCTGCGCTAAAATGGCCACAACGAGAACAAGATGAGAAGTGTCCCGTGGAACCAAATTTTTTCAATTTAAGAGACAAATGTTGATTCTGAAAACTGTCCTCGCTACTCCAGGGGGAAGCCACAGTGAATAGCTACTTTGTTCTGGGCATGACAGTGCCCAGAGCGCTGGCCTGAATCCAGGACAGGAAAGCCACCAGAGGGGCGTGGGGCGGGCTCCTGCAGGAGGGGGCGTCCAGCCTGAGGCCGGGGCTGCAGGCCGCACAGGGATGAGTACCACCAGCACCGGGCAGCCCGAGGCCTGCCCTGCTGCTCCCGAAGGCGCCTGGGCCAAGACCACACACAAGGCTCCCACCAGCCCGCGCAGGGGGCGCCGCTCCGGGGGACTCCATGCGTCTGCGGACGGCAGGTATCAGGGGCGCTGCTCCCACCCTAGCAGAGCTAGCTGTCCAACCAGGCACGACACGGCCGGTCCAAGGTCCAGGGTCGACGCGGCGGTAACGGCACGGCCGGCCCACACCGCACACTCGGGAGGCGGGGCGGACAGCAACACCACCTCTAAAGCCACCCTGTCACTCAGTCGGGAACACTTCCAGGGCCTGCACTCCTGGCACCTCTGAGTGGGACGAGAAAACAAGGCCTGGGTGATGTTTCTGGAATGAGCCAAATGGAATTTGCTCAAAACTTGGATAACAGTCCTTTGTTTCTCATAATAGGGCTTTCTTCAAAAAATAAAAAATAAAAAGCCCACTGGGCCGTGCGCAGCCTCAGAGACAAGACCAAACATTCCCTCAAGAGCTCCCACACCCTAAATATCAAAGCTATTTCTCGACGCTCTGGTCGGCTACTGGTGTGACACCACTTTCTCTTCCAGAAGGCCGAGTTGCCTGGGGCCAGCGCGCAGGCCGCCCGCCCGCGCGTGCCCGCTGACCCGATGGGAGCGCTATGGAGTGAAGTCCTGGACGAGATGGGGGGTGAACTAGCACTGCTTGTGGACAAGCTTCAGTGCCACGCTCTGGCCGATGAGGCAGGGACGCCGCACGTCTCCCCTGAGGAAGGCCTCACCTCAAAATCCTCAGAAAAGTAGAAAGTACAAAAGGAAACAGAACACAGTTGTGTGAGGCAAATATAAATTCTTCAAAGCCTGAAAATTCCTTTCCACCTTACTGATTAAGAAATGGCCTACGCTGTCTCAGAGCCGAGTGTCAGGGTGACGCCAGACGGTCGCCTGACGGGGGCACAGATGCAGAGCGGGGAGCAACAGGGTCCAGGCCGGCCCTGTTTGCAGACCCCACCCTGGGCCCAAGCCAGCACCGGGAACCCATCCGGCCACTGGCAGAGCCGCTGCAATCGGGGCAAAGTCATGCGGTCTTCCCGCTCACACCCAAGGGAAAAGCGTCCCCGGGGCAGGTCACCCCCAACGCGGGCGGAGATTCCAAGCGGCCAGAGCGCACTCCAAAGGGACGGGACGGCGGCGGGGCGCTTCCGCGGGCAGGGCGAGCCGGGCCGGAGTCACCCGCCCGCGCACACTCCAGCTGCGGCAGGCGGTGAAGAGGCCGCTTTTGCTGGTCTCTCGCTCAAGCCTGTCACTGCGCACAAAGCGCCTCAAACACACATATGACAAGAGTTTGACGACGGCGACTGAACTCGTCATGAGTGCTTAGGCTTGAAATGGGTGACTAAGGGACGGTCATCCTCCCAGGACACAGCCACCTGGAACGTAAGAAAAAAAGGCGCGCCGCCCGCAGAGACCCCACTCCCGGGAGGGGTCCCGCCCCCTTGAGCTGCGCCCCGCCACAGCGGCCGGCAGGGGGCGCCAGGGAACCTCTGCTGCCTGGCAGGGCCACGCCCCCCACCCCCACCCCCCGCACCCCGGCCCAACGCCGGCGGCCTTCTAGAAGGCCCAGGTCGGCAGCCCCTGCGGAGCCTTTCCGCCCCCTGGTCCTTGGGCCTCGGCCACCCGGAGGCCAGCGTGCTGCCGGGAGACTGCCAGAGGCCACCCGGCACACCCCTGGGGATAGACGCCACCGGCTGCCGGGAGTGGTGACCTACCGGAAGTGCCCCCCTACCCGGCAGGGCCCGGCCTCACACAGCTCTCCAGGGGAAACCCGGATACCCTTTAGTTGGGCTTTTTCCTTTCGTTGCTCTGGGCACCAGGAGACTGATGTACAGACCCAATGCCGGCCATGGGCAGAAAAGGGCAGTGAGTGCTTAGGCTTGAAATCAAGGTGGCAGCAAACAGGCATTCTTCCATAATCACACACACGACCGACCTGTCCAAGAGGCCAGAGTGATGCCTTAATTTTCCTGCAATATAGACATTTCTGAAAACTTCGCAAATACATTGGCACTGTATTTAAGGCCCATTTTACAAATAAGCTCATCGATTACAAGAACTTCACAGTGAATCCTGGACAACAGCTTTTACTACAACAGAAACTTCAACTTTATTCAACTGAAAAGTATGTGCATGTTGGAAAACATTCCAGTACGTAAGGATAGAAAGTAAAAAGCACACACCTCTCATCCCGAAGGTAGCCCGTAAGCTTGGTTATTCTCCCAAATTCATACCTTTACCCACCAAATTGGATTTTTCAAATTAAAAATGTATCATAGCGTCGCTGAGAGGAATTTTTAAAGACCCAAATAGAGAGGTCCTCCACGCATGCGGACTGGAACACGCCTCAGGTGGACGGAATCAGCCAACGTGGTCCCTGTGAAAACCCCGGCCGCCGCTTTGTAGAAATTCACGAGCCGATCCAAACGCAGGGGCCCCAGAATAGGGAAAACACTCTTAAAAAGGGGGAACACTGTGGCACTGGTCTGAGGACGGGCATGGCTCAGTGGAGCAGAACTCAAGAGTCCAAAAATAAACCCTCACGTTTACGCTCAATTGATTTTTGATGCCAAGACAATTCGGTGCCAAAAAGATTTTATTTTCAGTAAATGATGCCAGGACGACTGGACATCCCAAGCACATCCCGCCTCACGCCGTACCCCAACACTCACCCAAATGGGTCAAACACCTAAACGTAAGAGCTGCACGCACAACCCCTAAGGGAGACCTGTGGGACTCTGGCTCGCGGGACAGTGAGAGCATGATCCATAGAAGCCAAAACCTGCCAGGCTGCACTTCAACTTCTGAGCTTCAAAAGACGCCATTGAGAAAATGAAAAGAAACCTGCAGACTGAAAACAAGTATTTGGAAATCACATATCTGATAAAGAACTTGTTTCCACAACACGCAAAGGCTCTAATGACGCAACGGTAAGAGGATATCCCAATGTGAAAATGGACGACCGTTCTGAAGGTCACCAAGGAAGGCCTACGAGTGGCCAGCGAGCCTTGGGAAGACGCTCAACACCGCTCAGCCACCAGGGAATGCAGACCAAAGCCCACCAGGACGGCGGGGACCAGATGCCGGTGTGGGTGACGGGGCAGAGGCAGGGGCCTCGGGGGCCATCGGCGGGAACGTGGACGGTGACGGGGCTGCGGTGCGAATGGCTGTCAGCTTAGAATGCACGACAGAGACGGACCCTGCGCCAGCCCCTCCGGCCCTCCGTGCCCGCCGGGAGACCGTGTGCGAGCGGCCGCCTGGCCCGGATCGGCACCGAAGAGGAGGAAACGCCGCCCGGCCAGGCGGGGCAGCCCGACGCGCCGCGCCCAGAAGCCGCCCCCGAGAGCAGGTGTTTCCTGACGCCATTGGCAGGGAAGGCGCAGAACAGGCAGAGCCATAAGGCAGGGGACAGCAGGGCTGCCTGCGGCCCAGCGGGGCGCGGCCTGACACCGGACTGTGCGATGGCCCAAGGCTCTGCCCGGTCGCTGAGATGCTCGCCCCGCGCGCCTAGCCGGGGCACTTTTGCTGCCTGCGAGACCTCAGTAAAGCTGCGCCGCCCCGTGCGCCCCAGGCCTTCTCCGCCTGGCAGACAGTCCCACGGCGTCCAGAGGGTCCCACTAGATGCCGGTGTGGAGCAACCCTGCTCCCCAGAGTGACAACCGAAAATGTTTCCAGACGTGGCCAAACGTCCCGGGGGCAAGACCAGCCCCGGCAGACAGCACTGGTTTAGACCTGCTGCCCCATAATTCGCTGCTTCTGCTCCATAACCTCGTGGCCACCTCCCTGTGCCAGCACGGAGACTGCCTGGACCTCCTCAGAGCTACGCGGACGGATGGATGTCCTGTAAGTCAGGGGTCTCCAGCCCCTGGGTACCGGTCGTGGCCTGTCAGGAACTGGGCCACACGGCAGGAGGTGAGTGGCGGGCGGGCCAGCGAAGCTCCGTCTGTGTCTGCAGCCAGCTGCTCCCCAGCGCCGGCACCACCGCCTCAGCTCCGCCCCACATCCTCAGGCATTAGAGTCCCACAGGAACACTGGGTCCCTGGGGCCACAAAGGCTGCGGACCGCTGCCATAAGTGAGTTATACTGGACGATGACGCGTCCACGCTTTATCACTGTGGCAATGCGACAGTGACCATCCTCGTACTGACATCTTGATAGCACTCTGTTGAAAATCTCCTGGGGCTGGGGCTGCTGGGTCAGAGAACGCACACTACGAATTAGAAACACTCACTTAACATCTCAGGCTGCTCTCGGGAGGCGCGGCACCAACGACAGGTGCTCTGTGACCGTCTTCTGTAACTGAAAAAGCCCGACGGCAAGGTGGTCGCTGCCCTCACGGAACCGAGCACAGTCCAAGGAGGAGCCTGGGAGCCCTCGCACCCGCAGCTATAACCCAGCTGGGACCCAAACGTGCCGCAGTAACGTGGGGTGGAGTCAGCCGAGGGTCCCCGACATTCGGGATGGGGAAGTCCGCGTTTCATCACAGCCGACAGATCCCCCAGGTCTGGAGAGGGGTCAGCCGGGCAGGGAGGTCTTCGAGAATGCCGGGCAGGACAGAAACCTGCTGCTGAGGATACCTGCCGGCCCCGCACAGACGAGCGCGCCCACCCTGCAGTGAGGGGCCTCAGACAGCTCCCCACACCACGGCCGGGGGCCGACAAGGTCACGCAGGCCAAAAGCTCTGGAATGTGAAGCCACCTGTCTGAAAGGGGACCAGACGTCCGTATGGACCCAAGTGAGTGAAGGCCAGAGAGGCAGAGTGACCGGACCAAAGCCATCCAGCCTGCCAGCCGCACGGCCCCAGCGTGACCGGGTGCCCCAGCCCTTTCCCACGGGACCGCGTGCTCCACCTGCACCGCGAGCTCGGCCGAGGGTCAGGAGAGCGACCTGTCACTTTTAATCAGAAGCAGGCTGGGGCAGTTTTCTTGGTCATTAACCTGTCACGCTCCCGCCCTATCCCTCGAGCTCGTCTTTCAGGGTGGGGGTTTGCGGCCACCGCGGACGGGGCCCAGACGGGCGGGCACTCGGGATGCGGTGGCCCGCACCGCGGACAAGGGAAGGAGCCGCACACCCTGGAGCAGGAGGCGGACGCGGCTCGGCAAACTCGGGCTGTGGAAGAAACTCTGGAAATGCCGGAGAGTAAAGAGAAAAGCCTGTCGCTAAGGAGTGAGAGCCGCCGCCTCAGCCAGCGCAGCGGGTGCGCTGGGTCCCGGGAGGACAGTTAATTCCTTAATAGACGTTCTAAGCACACCGGTGAACGGCCTCTTGTTTGCGAAAGGTCTGGAATGGGCCCAAAACCCACAAGCTCGGCAGGTCCCGAAGCGGGGGAATTCCGCACTAAAGCAAAGCCTTCTTCAAACATGCACGTGCTCTACTGAAAAACAGCTCTAATTACTTTTTTAAGACAGGTTTTCAAAATATTGGTTTAATTTTATACTGTTTATCTAAAATTAGTAATAGTTACCCTGACAGATTTTTAACAATAAACGCTTTTAAAAAACGACAGCGAAAGGCTCATGTGTCCCTTTCGGGGCGTCCAAACAAGTCCCCTGTGGCTGCGCACAAGCCCTCATCTCCCAGGGGCCCAGGCTCAGAAAGGCCTCAGAATGTCGGTGCCCTGCAGCCGGGCCTGCCTGCAGCCCTGGAGGGCGTATGCCACGTGACAAGCGAGGCATTTGACACTCAATGGGACAAGCAGTTCCAAACCAAGGTCGTAAGCTGCGATCGCCTGTTTCTTTAAAAACGACAAGAGCTGGAGCCGACACGAGTGCACGTGCCACGTGCCACCGGACACAGGACCGCTGCCCGGGTCCTGCTCGCCACCCAGCTCCGCAGCGCTTCAGGGACAGAAGACACACCAGCGTGTCAGACACAAACACGGGCGGCAGAGACAGCCTCGAGCCAGAAGCACTGAAACACTATCCCAGGCCGAGCCTTCAGGGCGCCCCAGATGACCAGGACAGGTCAGGCCTGCTGTGCTTTCCTTGGATAGTATTTACGGATGACTTAAAATATTTTGCTCATCAAAAGAACGCACGTTCACATCGACTTCTCACATAGTACCCTAACCTCCACAGACAACAGTAAGCGGCAACCTCCTCAGACAACATGTAACTCTCAGGAACTAATGGGACGTAGGCGCTGCGCAAACTCACAAAGGCTGATGCTGCTCAGCCTCCCCCTCCCGCCCGGCCCACACCTGCTGCGGTGGACCCTGCACTTCTCCCTGGCCCCCACCCATCCTCCAGCGCTGCTGCGCCCCACGTGAACACGCTCTCGCTAATTAAAGACCTCACTTCACTAACGAGAAATCTGACCGACTGATTATAAACTTCAGCTTCCTAAATGCTACCTCACCCCATTTTGCTGAAATACGTCAGTCTAAGAATGCTCAAAAATTATACCTCTAAGATAAAAAGCAGACAGACAAAGAGCCTGGGTCACAAGGCCACAGAATGCTCTAGAATCAGGTCCATCTGTTGCTCTTTCCAGGGAACACCACTGTGAGCGGGATGTCCAGTCACGATCCTTTTAGAACAGGGCCAGGAAGCACGCTGCTCATCTCAGAAGAACTAAGAACAGGGGCAGTGGACAGCTGGGCAGGCACACGGACAAGGGAGACGCGGACGGAGGTGGGGACCACGGAGTCCTGGTGCCCGGGCGGGGCGAGGCCCAAGCTTTGCCCACAAGCCAGGGCGTCCCCCACCCCCACCCCCACCCCGGGAGCCTCCCACCTCACAGCCTCAGGCTCCAGGAACTTCCTGAAGCCAAAGCCCACCCACACTGTTTGAGGCTTGCCCAACACAGCCACACTGCATTCAAATTTTATTATTTTAAAACTCTATAAATATACATTACTACTAAACCTTTCACTGGTGCTAAGGAAACATTTTCATCTCTTTTGCATAAACGCTCGTGTTTCCTGCTGTCGGGCTAGCAGACCAGAGGAGCTACGTCTACAGCATGTCCTTGGCCTTTTTCTGACTGGCGCTCGCTGCGCGGTCGCGCTGCTGTGATGCGTACGTCCAGTTTCCAGCAGTCTCAAAACGGACACCACGTGCGGTCAACTTACATGATCAGCGCCTCCCATTCGAAAAAGTTCTCTTCATTCATGGGGCCTGCAGGAGAAGAAAAATGTGCACATTGTAACCGAAGGCAGCTTTGGCAATTAGAAGTAAATTATAAAAAGGTTAACTTTAGCACCTCACCTGCCACGATGCCTTCCGGAGGGTTCAGTGTTAACTCTATAAAATTAAAAAGTAAAACTATTATGAAACAGAACGGACATTATGTTGGCATTTTAACAACTTAAAAACTATATAAGACTGTAACTTATATATACGTATTAGCAGATTAAAATTCTTTGTTCAAAATCAGTGCCTGCTCTGGTTACACTTCTGATAAAAATGATGTCACTAGTTCTTTATACCAGCAAAAAGCAGAATTTCAAGCTAGAAACCCTTTCATTTTGCAAATGAAGAAACAAACAGGAGTTAAGTGTCTTTCCAAAATACTCCTGCAGGTTATTTTGACTAAAGCTCATAAATCAAACATAGTATACTATTTTCCAAATGAAAAGTGTCTCCTGTCACTCTGAGATGGCCAGCTGCCAGTCTCCAGCGCCACTGCGAAATCTGTGAGCCCCACGCGTGTGATACGCCCCCGAGTGCCAGACTTCGGCACTGACAGTAAACCCAGCGAGAAACAAGCCGGCAGCAGCGAATCTCAGCAATTTACGAAGATTCATAGTGGGGAGACTCAAGGCCCTGCCACTCAGAAGCTGCCACCGAGAAATGTCATCTCAACTCTCGGCCTCCTGGATTTTTATATGGGAGGCTCCAAGATGAAACCCACCCCGTGGACAAACCCGCGAAGGTAAAGAGCAGGAGGAAGGCCATGGGCAAGCAGGCTGGCGACACAGGAGTGGGAAGCAGGCCACAAACGCAGGCCCCGTTTGGGCCGCGCGCCGGGGAAGTTACTAAAATAGTAAGAAACACACAAACAAAAGATCAACCAAACCAAAAGTTGGTTCTTGGAAGAGACATAAAATTAACAAATCCCTGCCACAAGGCACAGGACTGGAGAAGAAGAAACAAACCGTCATTATTCACGGATGCTGCGCCAACATACACACAGAAAGTCCAAAAGAACCTGAAGATAAATTATTAGAAAGAGTTTGCCAACGCTGCTGAACAGGTCGAGATACGTAACTGAGCTGCTTCTTTCCATTAGCAAGTCAGAAAAGGACGGTCTTCCAGTTACAACAGGAGACGCGCGGAAACGGGCTTCCAGCGGGGCGAAGGTCTGCAGCAGCTGGACAAGACCTTGCGGAGAGCTGACCACCGCATCCTGCGCAGAGCCCAGCACCCGGCTACCGGGCCACCGCAGGCTGGACGCGAGGCTTCCCTGCCACCTCCGCCACTATCCCAACAGGTGTTCTTGTTTGAATTGGACGATTCTAAAGATGAAAGACAGTGCAAACTACCGAGACAGCCAAGGCGCTCTAGAAAGAGCCCGCGGAGAACTCGGTGGAGGGCGCCCGACCTCCGCGGACGCTGCAGCACGCAGGGCAGCGCGCGCAGCCCCTGAGACGGCGGGATGGGGCGGGGTGCGCCCCGCAACAGACGCGCGCACGTACGGCGCCCCCACTCACTCCGAGGGCAGTGCCGCGGACGGAGGCGACGGCACAGTCCTTCCCACGAACGACCAGAAAAATGAGACCTTTTCTGCATTTGACACTACATACAAAAATCACAACATAGAAGAAAAAGGGGAGAAAGGACACAAGGCAATAGAAAACGTGTATATACAGAAAACATATATATAGAAAACATACATATACATATATAAATTGGTCTCTGCCCCTGGCTCCTGACACCAAGCTCCTAAATCCCAAAGGATTTCCTGGGTGACAAGAGCCTCTTTCGTCCCGATCAGGTGACTCTGGGTGGCTCCTGGGTGGGGGCTGGTCTCCAGAAAGACGAGCTATGATCAGAGGCTGGGACTCTCAGCGCCACCCCGCCCTCCAGAGGAGAGGGGAGCGGGGCTGGGCACAGGTATGATGGATGGTGCCCACGTGAGGAAGCCCCATAACCCCCGGTGGCATGGGGTTCACGGAGCTTCTGGGTGGGGGGCACGCGGAGGGGCTGGGAGGGCGGCACCCTTCCTCTTTCCAGATGTTCGCGGCCCTGTCACTCTGCCCTTCTATCATAAGCTGGTAACTGTCTTCCTGAGTCCTGAGCCACTCGAGCACATTCACGGAGCCCAAGGCGAGGGGCATGGGGACTCAGACTCACAGCCACTGGCGTCTGAAGCAGGGAGGCAGCCTTGCAGGACTGAGCCCTTAGCCTGTGGGACTTGACACTCTCTCTAGGTACCTGGTGTCAGAACCGAGTTAAACTGCAGGACGCCTCACTTGTCACAGCGTCGCCTGGTGGGGGAAAATCCCACACCGGTGCAGAGTGCTGCGAGTGTGTTCGGGGTGGGGGCATGACGGAGGCGCATAGAAGGATGGGTTTTCTAAATAGGACGGAGATGTGTACAGACCTGTCACCAAGGAAGACATGGGCAGCAAATCAGCTCATGAAAAAATGATCAACGTTGTGAGTCATAGGGGAAATGAAAATTAAATCCACAAAAAGATACGGCTATGCAGCTTTATGAGTAAAAACACCTTTACTTAGAACAAAACAGCTAAAATGAAAAAGACCGAATATAGCAGCGTCGGCGAGGTTAGCGGCCGCACCTGCCGTGCTCGCCGGGAGACACGCAAAGCGACTAGCTGCCCGCAAAGCGACTAGCTGCCCTCCGTTAAACGGCTGGACCATTCCTGAAAACAGGCTAAACACATACTCACCCTGAGACCCAGCAATTCTCCTGGAGGATATTCACCCAAGGAAAATGAAAATTTCTGTCCCCGTGGATGCAATTTTACTCATAATGACCCCGCACTGGGACCAACCCAAACGTCTACCCCACTGGTCAATGAACGAGGTGCGATCTGCGCGTACGGTGGAAAACCACTCAGCACTAAGGAACAGACCGGGGACACCTGCCACACGTGGATGACTAAGCACTATGCTAAGTGGGGGGAGCCTATTTATGTGAAATTCTGGGAAAAAGCAAAACCACAGTAACAGAAAGCAAATCAAATGTGGCCAGGGGCTGGGGCCACGGGAAAGTAGGAAGGGACTGCACAAGGGCACAGGGGCACCTTCTGGGCAACAGAAATGTCTGTGCCGTGGCCGTGTGGACAGCCGTGCGGCAGGCTGCACTTGTCAAAGCTCAAAGTCCAGTACATTTGAAATTAGCATATTTTATTGTGTGCAAATTTTATCTCGAGAAAGTTGACTGGCCCCAAAATTAACTTCAGTTGTTTTATGCAGTATAAAACAATAAATCTCCTAGAGGGTAATACAAAATAATATCTTCACTCTCATAGTATAAAGTCTTCTTAAATAGGACCAACGATCAAGTTAATAACGAAAAAGTTCTAACCATAAAGGAAAAGACTGATAAAATTAAGAATATTAAAATTGAGAACCTCTGACAGCAAAAGACATCTTTTTTTAAACATTCAAAAGACAGCTTTAAGAGGATAAAAAAGTAAGCCCCAAAGAAAGATGATATTTGCAATAGATATCAACCAACGAAGGGCTCATATCCGAACTCCTGAAGAACGTCTTGCAAATCAGTAAAAGTACAGAAACAACCTGAAAGAAAATCAAGCACACCACTTAACGGGCACCTCACACACACACACACACACACACACACACACACACACCTAGGTTCATACCGCCAGGATAGAGACGATGTCTATAAATAGCCATAGGCGCAGAGATGCGCACATCTCCACAGCTAAGCAGCCGATACACACACGACAAGGACCCACCGCGCTCACTGCGGGGAAATTCACGCCAGCGCCGCCGCGAGACAGCGCTACTGCCACCAGATGACCCAGTGACCAGATCAGGAAGCGGGGAAGGGTCCACACGGACCGGCGGTCGCGGAAATGGTCCTCTGGCTATGAGGCTGCTCGCGGCCACCACGACCCCGAACCCCTCGCAGGAGCACAAGCGCAGAAACGCGTGTGCGCATGTGTGCGCGTGTTTGCACGTGTGCACCAAGACTCACGCCTCGGAACCTTTTGCTTTTACCTGCTACCGTCATCACTGGGAAGCGCTTCAGAGTCTACGTAGCAACCAACATGCTTCTGCACAGAGCGACTTACACCAAATCATAAAAATCCCCCTACGAATCCAGTAGGTGGAATGTCCCTGGGTGTAATCGGAGTTTGGTTTTCCGAAGCTCGGCACCCTCCCCGAGGAGACAGTGTGCTCGGGTCAAGGGTGACAGCTCACGCAGCGGCGAGCCCCACTCACCGGTCTCACTGGTGAGGGAGGGCCACAATCTAAATCTCAGGAACAAAGGAAAACAGATATTCACTACTGTCCTGAAAATACCGTTTTCACTGCTGGTTCAAAAGTTTGCCATGGGTCTCTATTTTGCTGTATAATTGTATTTATTGAAAAGTACAGTTACAATTCTCACAAAAGCACTCAATTCTGGTGGCGTTTCTTTACATTTGCCTCTCGGTCACACCTGAAGCTCTGAGGAGCGATACAGAGACAGCCATGGGCACTGGTTTTAGCACCCCCACTTGGCCGAAACGCCTAGAAGTGGCAAACCGCTAAGCAAACATCAATTAACAAATGACCGATTATACCTTTTCTCTGCCAAGCACTATGCTAGGCAGTGGAGATACAGTGGTGAATGAGACAGACAAGGTCCCTGCCTTCAACGAGCTTCCGTCCTAACGAAGACAGACCGGCGATAAACGAGGGAACACATAAATACAGACAGTCTCGGATTTGGATGCACATGGTGAAGAGCGTGACCGAGTAAAGTGACAGATAGTCACGGTAGGCCTTGCCGCAGAGGTGACACTGGAGGTGGATGACAGCCACAGTAACTCGTTAATATCCATCAATATACTTAGTTACAATTTTTTTCTGGTGACGAGAACTTTTTAAAATTTCTTATTTACTTATTTATTTACTTACTTATTACAGTGACACTGGTTAACGAAATCCAGTAACTCTCAAGTGTACAATTCAAGGGTAACACGTATATATAAGACATTGTGTTCACCGCCCATAGTTAGATGTCTTTCTGTCGCCATGCATTTGACCCCTTTTACTCCATCTACTCCCCCCCCCGCCCCCTCTGGTGACCACTAGTCTATCGTCCATGTCCATGAATCTCCGTCTGTCTGTCTTGTTTGTTGCTTTTAGGTTTATATCCCACATATGTGATATCATGTGGTTTTCAACTTTTTCTGTCTGGCTTATCTCACTTAGCATGATTATCTCAAGGTCCATCTTGTGATGAGAACTTTTCAGATCTACTGTCTTAGCAACTTTCAAATGCACGACACGGCGTTATTGACTACGGTCACCACGCTGCACATCCCCACGACTGAATGACTTTATACCTGAAAGTTTGAGCCTTCTGCCCCTCCCCCACCTCACCCACCCCCACCGCTCGCCTACAGCAACCACCAATCCGTTCCGTTATCTATGATTTCCGCTTTGCTTTTGCTTGTTTTCAAGATTCCACATATAAATGACATATGGTATTTGCCTTTCTCTGCCTGTTTACTTCACTTAGCACACCATCCTTCAAGGTCCATCTACATTGTCACAGATGGCGTGATTTCCTCCTTTTGTGTGGCTTATTCCATTGTATACATGCTGTACATTTACAGCAGCATTATTCATAACGGCCAAAAAAATGGAAACAATCCCAATATCTATCAATAGTAGACAAGATCAATAAATCGTGATATATTCATACAATGGAACAAAAATGAAAAAAAAATGACGCACAGCTACACACGTTACATCGTACAAAAGAACCCAGACCTAAACAACATAACGCACTGCATAGATACACAATACCAAGTACCCACGTACACACGCACGCACGACACAGAACCCAGAGTCACACTGACGACTGCACACGGCACTGACTGAGAACACGCGCTTCGGAAGGAAGGCCACGGGAGGAAGCAGATCCTGCGGGAAAGGCTGCCACGGGGGGTGGGCGCACACTGTGGGGTGCTGGCGGGCTGGCGGCCTCTCGCTTCCTGGGGTGTGGGGACCCTCTGAGAACTCCCTGAGCTGAACATGTCATCCCTGGCACTTTCCTTCGTCGGCTACATTTCAAGCTAATCAACGTTTTAACAGTTGTGACCGCAAGTGTCCAGGCAGGGAAGATGACACCCTGGACCAGAGCAACGACTGGGCGGGGGTTGGATTCACTGATGCTGGGATGGCAGTGCCTGCTGATGGGGAAGTGGCTGGGGGGGGGGTGAGACAGGGCAGGAGGCGTCCCAGCAGCTGAGTGGTGGCTTTTTGCAATTCACTGGGGTGGAGGCTAGGGGGTGGAAGGGCAGGTCCCAATGTCTCGCCCCACAGAAAGGCTGGGAGATGCCGGGACACTTAGGACAAGCCCAGGGGCGGGCAGCTGGGGAGTCCAGAGAGCCAGGAGGGCTGGACGCTAGAGGAGGGGAGGGGGAAGTGGGGAGAGGCTACACGGGGGGGCGACGGAGCCCCCAGCCTGACGGGGCTCTCTAGGGCTGTTTCCCAGGGAACACCGGAAATGCAGAGTGCTGTTCCCAGGTCTCAGAGAGATGGGGGTGCTACTGCCATTTCGGGGGAAGGGACTAAGAATACTTACTGTTCTGCCACCAACAAGCCCCGCACAAGGGAAAACTGTCTCACTGGACCTGCCAATGACACCTGTGGACAAACTGTGGCCCAGGGGGCCAGCAAAGGGAGAAAGGAAAGCGTCTGTGACCAAGGGCGTGCCAACAC
>NW_024348337.1:0-338 GCF_902729225.1 Pteropus medius
ATGTTTAATAAATTCCTTTAAAAATAATTTTAAAATAAATAAGCAGACATATATACTAACATGGAAAGATCTCATAAATATATTCTTAAATGAAATAAGTTATGGACATCACAGTTATATTTAAAAAGAACCAACCAAACAAAAATAAACCATAACTATATGTGTGTGCTCCAAAATATGTAAGAATATTATAGAAAGGTAACTGCAAAAACATATATCAAACTATCGACCCTAATTACCTCTGAGGAGAGGAATAGTGATTTGGAGGGTGAATTTTGCCCTGTGGATTTTTATATTGTTTGACTCTTCTACAAAAAAAAAAAAAGTATATTCATCAT
>NW_024348338.1:0-1222 GCF_902729225.1 Pteropus medius
GTCTGCTGGCCCAGCGAGCGTCCTCTGCTGGTGTCCGAGTGACCTCGGGGTCCCGGACCCTGAGCGCCCAGGTGTGAGGACGGGGCTGCTTTGACCTTTGCCGTCCCCTCTGTTCTTAGCGGAAACTATTCTAGTTCCTGTCCCCAAGGGCTTTGCTGAGCGATGGCCAGTTTCTCCTCCTTGTGGCAGTCACAGCTCAGGACGGTGCGTTTGGGGACTCACTGCTTAACCGCCAACACCAGACAGCTGAGGGCACGTCAGCCTTTCTGCTCAGCCGCAGTCTGCGTGACGGGCGGGCCGGAAACGGAGACACAGTGTGGCCACAAGGGAGCCCGCCTCGTCCCTTCTGCCGGACACAGACCCCGGTCCTCACGGTGAAGACACCCCCGCCTCTGTCGCTCAGGCGCTGGGACTGTCACCAGGCTCGTTGCTGCCCGAGCCCCAGAGTGTCCCCTGCTTCGTTTGCCGTGGCTGTCATCGCAGCTCTGGCTGGGCCTGGGGGTCACCTGGGTCCCCCTCGGGTGTTGGGGCTTCGTGTGGGCTTCTTGCTGTGTGTCTCCCGTGCCCTGGGCCTTGTGTATGCTGGTGCCGCCTCTGAGGTGTGCAGAGCGTGGGGCCTGCCAGGCGTCGGCCGCTGCCCCACCCCCGTCCGACACGTCTCCTCGCCGGGCTCGTCCCCCGTGTCCACTTCCGTGAAAAAATAAACAAACTCAGTGCTTCCGTGGCAGCTGTGCTGTGGTTATGAGACCTGCCAGCATGAAGCAGCATGAAGTCTGGGCACTTGGGGACCCGGCGTCCAGCTCTCTACCGGCCGCAGACCTGACCGCTGGCCCCAGGCATCTCTGGACCGGGTGGCAGGTTCGGGCCTCCTCGGTTCTGCCATCTCCGTGGACAGCTGGACGGGTCATCTCCGGGGTGCAGACGCTTGCTTGGAGGGGTCTCCGCCCTTCCCGGTCCTGTTCGGGGGCCGCGACCTCCACTCGCCCGCGGGGCCGCGTCCCAGAGGACACGTCTTCCGTGGACCTTTGCTCAACCCAAGGGTCGTGGTTTTTCTCCTTTAATTTCTTAAAAAGTTTTTTTCTTTCCGTGGGAAAATACATGTAAACGTCGCCGTCCGAGTCGCTTCTAAGTGTGTTTTTCGGTGGCACTAAGTTTGTTCACACTGTGCCACCGTCACCACCGCCATCTCCAGACCCTGGCGTAGCAGCCCGGAGTCGTCGCC
>NW_024348339.1:0-442 GCF_902729225.1 Pteropus medius
GCACATAGGAGGCACTCAGTATATATTGGTTGAATAAATGAGTGAAAAGTCTCCTAAAAGAAGGAGAGGATCCCGGGATGCCCAGGAATTAAGCTGAAAGGTTCTACTAAGAAAAGCAGGGGAGAAGCTGGGATGGGGCTGATGTGGGAAAATCCCCAGGAAACGGTTCCTACTCAGAAGATGGGGAGGAGGAAGGATTTAGTTGGGACACACACCTAAAGCTCCAATTACCCTTGGAGCTCGACTCCAGGGGGAAAGTCCTTTTAATGGCTCCGTGACTCAGGGCCTAAGCGCCACGGTTTAAGGACACGCTCGAGTCCTAAGTCAATGTTTCCAGAACAAACACCCTCAAACCAGAAGTGGCCCCGGCTGCTGACACATCACGCCCCTCTCTCGGCCTCGGCCTAGTCCTGTTATAGGAATATTATTATCATTCCTGACC
>NW_024348340.1:0-3352 GCF_902729225.1 Pteropus medius
TTAAAGTTCGGGTTATGGTTACGTTAAGTGTAAGGGTTTGTGGTCAGGGTTATTGTTTGTTTAAAATTTGAGTTTAGGTTTTTTTTAGGTTTAGAGTTAGAATTTGGGTTAGGATTAATTTCAGTTTTAAGGTTAGGTTAGGGTTAGTGTTATGGTTAGAATTTAAATGTAGTGGTCCAGTTAGGCTTAGGGCTAGAATTAGGTTTAGGTTAGGGTTCGGGTTAGGTTTGGGTTTGGGATTAGGGTTAGGGTAAGAGGTTAGGCATAGCTTTACTGTTAGTGTTAGTTTTACTGTTTGTGTTAGGTTATGGGTAGATTTATGGTAAGTGTTAGTGTTTGGGTTAGGTTTAGGATAGGGTTAGTGTTAGGGTTAAGGTTGGTGTTAAGGATATTGTCAATGTTAAATTTAAGGTAATGGTTAGAAGTAGGGTTACAATAAGTTTTAGTTTTAGAGTTCGATTCAAGGTTTGGATTAGTGTTGGTTTAGGGTTAGAATTAGGTTTAGGGTTAACTTTAGTTTAAGGTTAGGATCAGGGTTAACATTAGGTTTAGGGATAGTTTTAAGTTAGGGTTAGAATTAAGGTTTGATTTAGATTAGGTTTAAAGTTAGGGTTAAGGATATTGGTAGGGTTAGGCTTAGATTGAGAGGTAGTTTTGGAGTTAAAGTTAGGGTTAGGGTTGGCTTTAGGTTAAGGGGTTAGGGTCAGGGTATTTGTTAGATTAAAATTTATTTTTCGGGTTATTGTTAAGGTTAAGGTTAGAATGAGGTTTAGGATTAACTTTAGTTGTATGGTTAGGATCAGTGTTAGGTTTAGGGTTAGGGTTAGGGTTAGGTTTAGGATGAGGCTTTTGGGTTAAAGTCTGGTTTCTAGGGTTAGAGTCTGGCTAGTGTTAGGGATGGTGTTAGGGTTATGGTTGGCTTTAGTTTTAGGGTTAGGATTAGGATAAGAGGTTAGCGTTAGAGTTATTGTTAGTGTAAATTTTAGGGTTAGGATTAAATTTAGGTTTAGTGATGGAATTAGAGTTTGGATTAGCTTTAGTTTTAAGGTTAGACTCAGGGTTAGGGTTAGGGATAAGGTTAGGGTTTAAAGTTAGGGTTAGGGTTGGGTTTAATTTACGGTTCTGCTTGGGGTTAGGCTTAGTTTTAAGGCAAGAGATTAGGGTTAGGATTAGTGTTAGTGTTAGTGTTAGGATTAGGATTAGGTTAGGTGTGGGGTTTCCGTTAGGGTTTGCTTAAGGTATTTTAGGGTTAGATACATGTTTAGGGTTAGGGTTAGAGTTATTGTTAGTGCTAGCATTGTGGTTAGCCTTAGCTTTAGGTTAGGGTTAGCGTCAAGATAAGTGTTTAGGGATATGGTTATTGTCATTTAAAATTTAGGGTTAGGGTTAGAATTAGGTTTAGGTTCAGCTTCACTTTTAGTGTTAAGATCGGAGTTAATGGTAGTGTTAGAGTTAAGTTTAGGATGAGGTTTAATGATAGAGTTAGGATTAGATTTAGTTTTAGAGTGAAAGTTAGGGTTAGGTTTAGATTTAGCATAAGTAGTCAGGTTTAGGTTTATTGTTAGTGCAAAATATAGGGTTAGGTTTAGTGTTAGTGTTTGGGTTAAAATTAGGGTTAGGATTAACTTTAGTTTTGGTGTTAGGATCAGTGTCTGCATTGATATTAGGGTTAGTTTTAGAGTTAGGGTTAGTTTTAGAGTTAAAGTTCGGGTTAAGGTTAGTTTTAGTGTAATGGGTTATGGTCACTTTTTTGTTAGTTTTAAATTTAAGGTTAGGTTATTGTTAGGGAAAGGGTTAGAATTAGGGTTAAGATTAATTTTAGTTTAAAGGTTATGATCAGGTTTAGGGTTAGGGTTAGGGTTACGGTTAGGCTTTCAAGGTAGGGGTTTTGTTATGGTTAAGGGAAGCGTTAGGTTTAGTTTAGTGTTCTGGTTAGGGTTAGGATAAGGGTTAGGGTTAGGGTAAGAGGTAAAACATAGCATTAGTGATAGGGTTAGTGTTAGGGTTATGTCTAGGTTATGGTTAGATTTATGGTAAGGGTTAGGGTTAGGTTTAGGTTTAGGATAGGATTGATATTAAGGTTAAGGTTGGTGTTAAGATTAGAGATATTGTTAAGGTTATTGTCAGTGTATAATTTATGGTAATGTTCAAAAGTAGGGTTATGATAAGCTTTAGCTTTAGGGTTAGTTTTAAGGTTAGGGTTATGGATACTGTTAGGGATAAGTTTAGCATAAGGTTTAAGGTTATGGTTACATTTAGTGTTATTGTTAGTGTTAGTGTATTGAGTTAGAGTTCGGTAATTCTTAGTGTAATTTTAGGATTAGGGTAAAATTAGGGTTAGGATTAGCTTTAGATTTAGGGTTAGGTTTAAGCTTAGAGTTAGTTTTAGTGTTAAATTAGAGTAATGGTTAGTTTAGGGTCTGGGGTTAAAGTTAGGCTATTGTTAGTGTAAAATTTAAGGTTTAGGTTTAGTTTTAGCATTATGGTTTGGGTTAGGGATAGCATTATGTTTAAGGCTAGGGTTAGAATAAGAGGTTATAGTTAGAATTAATTATAGGCTCAGGTAGGTTTAGGATTATTTTAGGTTTAGGGTAAGGGTTAGGATTACGTTAGGTTTAAGGTCAGGGTTAGGTTTAGGGTAAGAGTTTAGACTTAGGTTTAGGGTTAGGCTTATGGCTATGGTTACATTTAGCGTTATGTTTTGGGTTAGGTTTATGGTTATGTTAAGGTTACGGATAGGATAAGAGGTTAGATTTTGGATTGCTATTAGAGTTAGGATTAGGGATAGGATTAGTTTCGGGTTGGTGTTACGGTTCGGTTCATGTTAGTGTTAGAGTTACGGTTAGTGTTAGGGTTAGGGTTAGAGTTACTGTTATGGTTAAGGATAGGGCTAGGATTACGGTTAGGATTAGTGTTAGTTTTAGAGTTAAATTACCATTAAGGTTAGGTTTATGGTCAGAAGTTAACGTTATGGTTATTGATAGTGTAAAATTTAGAATTAGGGATAGGTTTAGGGTTAGAGTTAGTGTTAGGTTTAGGGTTTAGGGTTAGGGTTGTTTTTAGGCTTAGGGTTAGTGTGATGGTTAGGGTTAGAGTTAGTGTTAGGTTTAGCATTATGTTTTGGGTTAGTTTTACAGTTATATTTAGGGTTAGGGTTAGAGTAAGAAGTTAGAGTTAAAATTATCATTAAGTTTATTATAAGGGTTAGGAGTAGTTTAGGGTTATGGTTAGGATTAGTTTTAGGGTTAGAGTTAGGGATAGGTTTAGGGTTAGATTTAAGGTTAAGGTTTAGGGTAGGGTTAGGGTTAGTGTTAGGGTTAGGGTTCGAGTTAGTGTTGAGGATAAGATTAGC
>NW_024348342.1:0-441 GCF_902729225.1 Pteropus medius
GTTGGCGTTAGGTGCAGGGTGAGGATGAAAGTAACGTGTTAGGGATATGGGTAGGTTTAGGGTTAGATTAGTGTTATGGGTAGGTTTACATTTTAGTTTAGGGTTAGGTTATACTTAGAGTTAGAGCAAGGGTTAGGTTATGTTTAGGATTAAGGTAAGGGTTGTGGTTAGGTCAGGGTAGTGTTACCAGGAGCTTGAGGTTTAGAATAAGTGTTTGGTTTAGGATTGAGTTAGTTTCGGTTCTTAGGTTACAGTTATGTATAGGTTTGCGTTAAATTTAAGGTTATGTTAGAGTTGGGGTTAGGGTAGGCATTAGGGTTAGGGTTAGAATAAGGGTTTGGGTTAGCGATATGGTTAGGGTTAGGATTAGTTTAGGGTTAGGGTTAAGGTTACCTCTATGTTTAGGTTTAGGTTTAGGTTTATGGTTAGGGTTAGGGTTAG
>NW_024348343.1:0-326 GCF_902729225.1 Pteropus medius
TCTCTGTATCCTCTTGCAGGGTTCAGGGCCACCCACAGACAGCGTAGCCAGGGATGCTTTGGCCCCTCCGTCCATGGCGGCCGTCACCCGGTGGGAAGACTTAAGTTGGGAGACACTGCAGACAGCTGTGGGTCTGAATTCGGCCTCCGTGCCTAAGGAGCTTAGCTATCAGCTCTCTGAGCCTTTCATTTCTTCATTTTGAATGCGTCCACGGGGACCATCACTACATCCCAGGCAGAAAGGTGCGGGAGAGGGAGGTGTCTGCTTCCGTCCTGAAGGCTGATTTCCACTGCGGAAAGCGGGAAGGAGCCGAGGCCTTAGGAAGG
>NW_024348344.1:0-322 GCF_902729225.1 Pteropus medius
CTGACTTCCCAGACACGGAGAGCACCCGGAGGGGACGGAAGGGGGCGGGGGAGGGGGCGGAGGCTCCCGGAGGGCCCCGTCAGGACAGACGTGCCTGACTTTACTGAGAGGAGGACGTGCCCATCACTTAATGCCCATTATTTTAATTCTGACACTGATTTTTTTTTTCCATCCCTAAATACTTGCTGAGTGCCTGTTGTGTCTCAGGAAAGTCAGGCACGAGGCTGAGACCGTGATCTCGATCCCCATTTTAGAGAAGGAAACTCAGGCTCAGTGGTAAAGCCCTTGATCTTAGCTACACAGTAAAGGGCGGGAACAGAAC
>NW_024348345.1:0-407 GCF_902729225.1 Pteropus medius
GTTTCCTATTAGTATAATTTTTGGAAAAGTGACTAAATTTTCTTTACTTCATTTGTATTCTTAGAATTGAAATAACTTATTTTTGAGAATGTAAGTTTCCATATGTACAATAATGGACAATTTCTATTCTTTATCTATGTCTTTATAATATTATTTGTCTACTTTATTTTTTTACTTATTCTTCCTCTTTCTAATAAAGAAATTTATTAGAAAAAAAAAATTTTCACCCTAAAAAACAAATTCATTGACTGGCCTAGAAAATATATCTCCATGGAATATTTCAAATATAATGAAAAATTTTGAATAAAATATACTAGTTTAAGAGCCATGTTGAAAATAATTCTTTTAAAAGGATAATAGATTTGTGTTCTAAAATGTATGCAACTTGCTGTTTTAGGAAATAAAAT
>NW_024348346.1:0-637 GCF_902729225.1 Pteropus medius
CAATGTATATGTCGATTATATATATAAAAATTCAGCCCCTGTGAAGGGATGTGCTATAAAGTAGGACAGCAGTGGAGACAAGCAAAGAAAGGTATTTTGGGACGATCTTGTGCCTGACACTCACAAACACCACCGAAGAGTTTCTGAGTTTTCTCAATTTACCAAAAGTATAATTGTGAACAAGGAAGGCAGGAGATGATATTGAGCATCTATGTGGCCTGACTCTGTGCTTGTTTCCTCACTTAATCTCAAACCAGCCCTGCAACAGGTATCACTGCCCTCGCCTGACGTGTGCACAACTGAGGCTCGGAGCTAAGTCACTTGCCCAAGGTCACACAGCCAGAGCTGTGTGCCCGGGGTGGCCTCCCTGACCCAGACCCAGGCCCTTCCCTGCTGTGGTCTTAAGTTTCTCACCCCAGCCAGTTTCTTCTGCTTCTAGGACGAGAAAGGCCATCTGCTTTCTCTAACATGTCACACTCATTCCCTAGCAGAGGCCATCCCATGCAGGAGAGTTGGTACTCGGCTAACGCGATGCTGGACCAAAACTTCTCGATCTTTTATGTTTTTTTCCCACTTGATTACAAAACAGGCCGGCACCCCTACTAGACTCGGGAGAATTGAAAAGAAGTCACACGGG
>NW_024348347.1:0-487 GCF_902729225.1 Pteropus medius
ATGTATATATGTGCATATATATATGCATATATGTATATATATGCATATATATATGCACATATATATATATATGCATATATATACATGGTAGCTCTGGCATTAAGCACTCAGTTCACGTCCATTTTGAGCCCAAACGGCAGACTTTTGAGAAATTGCTTAATTTCGGCAAATTCACAGGCGTGTGAGGCCCTGGGGCTTTGTGGGCAATGTTCGGTCCTCTGCGGGTAGTGGGTCAATACGTTTGAGAAGCTCTCAGGGTCCCATTGAGCTCCTTGGGACAGAAAATGGGTCTAATTCCTCTCTGTATCCTTCTGCAGACCTCAGGGCCACCCACAGGCAGTGTGCCCAGCGATGCTTTGGGCCGCCCTTCCATCGTCCCATGTGCCCCTCCATCCTTGTGGAGGAGGAAGCCAAAATGGCATCCTTCACCCGGTAGAAAGAGGTCAGTTTGGCAAACTTCAGACACCTGTTGGGCTGTATGTGACTC
>NW_024348348.1:0-435 GCF_902729225.1 Pteropus medius
TATTAAGCAAAGATAAATAAAGACACAAAAAGCATGACCCATAAAAAATTAATGTTTTATTCTATCTAAAAATGTTAACCTCTCCAATGAAGAGAACAGTAATAAAAAGGAATATACAGATACATGCCCAAGGCAATGTTAATATAGTAAAAAAGCAAACCACAGACAGGAGCAAATATGTCTAAAACTTCAATCTGATAAAGGATTTGTTCCAGAATATTTGTTCCCGCTGGTGGGAATACAAATGATACACTTTGAAAAATATTTGACAGTTTCTTATAAAGTTGAAGGTACTACTACCATATACTGCAACAAACACACTCCTAGAAATGACTCAAGAAAAATGTATAACATATGTCTACAAAAAAAAAAAAACTTTTACAGGAATGTCCATTGAAGCTTCGTCGGTAATAGTTAAAACTGGAAGCAAACCAA
>NW_024348349.1:0-1139 GCF_902729225.1 Pteropus medius
GGCTGAGACTTAAGGAAGAGGTGTTGGGCCCCTTGGCAGGAACCCTTATAAGGCCATAAACACCGTATTGCTCAGTGTTGGGGCTGTGCCTGTCACCTGCAGTCATCCCCAAACCAAAAGGACAGGTTCAACAATTCACTAGAGATTTCTCCCAATACTTCATGGTAAATTTCAGCTCCTAGGAGAAAGTGACTCCAGTTTCTCAGAATTGCTTCCTCTGGGGCCGTCACTCCTCTCAGGACTTAATTGTCAGCCATCATCAGTACCCACCTGCACCCGGGTGAGCCAGGTCAACTGGGTCCCTCTGGCTAGTGCTCTCACTCGCCTGCCGGTTCCACTTCTCCACACAGCTTGCTCATCTGTGCAAACAAGATGCAGAGCCTGGTTGACTGATGGCTGCTCACTCACTGCTGACTGTTGTGCAGCTGGCTTGGGTGTTTTCTGAGGGATGGACCCTGTCTAGAATCAGATCCAGCCTAAAGCTTGGAAGTGAGCCCTTCCCCTTCCCCATCACACAGCCTGTTCATTCCTGACTCCCTCTTGCAGAATTGCCATTCTACAAATGGCACAATCTGTACTAAAAGGATTTTTTTTTTAAAGAAAAATGTCAAGGCTACCAGACAGTTCCTCACCTGAGGGTTAGAGAGGAGGTTAGAGAGGACCTTGTTTCTGCTGTGATACCTCTCAAGGTCTGGTGCACCTCTGTCTTGGACACCCAGATTGCCAGGGCCACCCTATTCTGGAGCCAAGTGAATCGCAGCTTCACTTTCCATCCAGTACAGGAGCTGAGGGCATGTCTCGAGTTCACGCTTGCTCTGCTCCCTGGGAGCTTTGTCCCCAGCTCTCTTCCTTGGTGTGCTGAAGAAGTTACATAGGCTGGTCAGATCAACTTAAAACTTGACACTGTTCTAAGAGGCCATATAGATGGATATTGAAAGTCCCTTGGACTTTTTTTCATTCTTGCCAAACTCGTGCCTCACTTATCCCATCAGAAAAGTGGGAGTATATCTAGCCACAAAAGAGATCTGTAGGAATTATGATCATGGCATCAATATTAGAACTGATACAAGTTTAAATTTTTTAATTTATTTACTCCCTGTCTGTTAACAAAAGAGATTTGAGTGGATTCATTTAAAAAA
>NW_024348350.1:0-524 GCF_902729225.1 Pteropus medius
AGCTCTTTTGGGTAAGCAGCAAGTGGTGCATTGCACAGTAAGAAATGTTTCGTTTTGGAAGAAACGACAATCTGTCTTCCAAAGTGTCGGTGCCACTTGGCTCTCTCCCCAGCACTTACTGAGAGTTCCCATGGCTCCGGATCCTCACCGGCACTTGCTGTCGGGGCCCCGGATGTTGGCCGTCCTAACAGGTGTGGTGGTGTCTCGCCGTCATTGTAGTTTGCATCTGCCCGACGACAGAAGATGTAGTTTGCATCTGCCCGACGACAGAGCATCTTCTCATGTGCTCATTTGCCATCTGTAAAACTTTGCTGAGTTTTCTGTTAAGGTCTTTGGCTCATTTTTAAAACTGAGTTGTTTTGTTTTCTTATTGTTGAGTCTTAAGAGTTCTTGGTGGATTTTGGGTAACAGTCCATTATCGGATGTGTCTTTTGAAAATATTTTCTTCCATTCTGTGCCTTGTATTCTTATTCTGTTGACACTGTCGCGGAGTGGAAATTTTGAATTTTAATGAAATCCAGGTT
>NW_024348351.1:0-915 GCF_902729225.1 Pteropus medius
TTGTTTTATTGAAAATTAACTGACTTGTCTCAAAGCTTAGATTTGTCATTTGGCTTAAGTGTGGAAACTTTCAGACCCTAGCTGTTGAGACAGTTCCCCCGGAAGTTCCCAAGGTGGTTTCGTGTTCCTGCCCTTAGGCCGAGTGTGTAGATTTCAATCCCTTTCTGCTGAAGCACTGTCACCGTTGTGCTCGCCTTGGGTACTATGTAGTACTAAGGTTGTGATCGCTTTCCTTTTGGATTGATTACATCAGTCGGTCAGGTTTCCTGTTTCTGTACTGGGGTGCTCTCATCGCTTGCGTTTATGTTTAGGATAGCATAAGATTTCTCCGGTCGTAGTTGGTTTGTATGTAACACTATCCTGTTCAGTTTTGACAGTGACCTCGAAAGCCTGCGCAATGCCTTGTTGAAAACCACCATAGAATCTCACACTAAACCCTTGCCCAAAGTACCAGGTAAATGCGTTCTTCCCAGTCTTTTCTCTCTTTGTCTCTTTCATCTACTGACCGAGTCTTAAGCACTTACGGGTTCATGAATTTCTTGCAGCTAAATTGTCCCCTGTGAAACAGGCACAACTGAGAAACTTCTTGGCCAAGAGGAAGACCCCACCAGTGAGATCCACTGCTCCAGGTAAAGGGGACTGGAATTTTTCGCATAAACCATCCAGCACAAGGTGTGGGAGTGGAGTGTTTGTGTGTGTGTGCGCGTGTGCGTGCGTCTGTGTGTGTCTGTGTCTGTGTTTTCCTTTTGGTTCTTAATAGGGGATAGAGAAAATGTCCCCAGAATCTGTCCATGTGCATTCTGGAGCAGGAAGCCTTTTGCATGTGCTGGACCAGACAGCTCCAGCAGTGTGTTCAGCTTATCCACTGCTGGCTACAGCCCCCAGGTTATGTGGCAGTCATTCCCAGGGGTGTGG
>NW_024348352.1:0-427 GCF_902729225.1 Pteropus medius
CGGGAGGGCTGTGCATTTGCCGCAAGTGAGCCTTTTCTCGGAAGTCTGCCATTCTGGCTCAAAATGGACGTCACCAGAGAGCTTTTTGCCAAAGCTACCATAAACATGTACATGCAAATGTACATGTATATGGTGGATTTTCGAAGGAAACCTGCGTGGACCCCTGGTCTACCACAGAAGACAGGCCGCTCCTAGCACGTCCACCTCCCCGCAGTGGGGACACCGGGCGTTCCAGAGCCACAATGCACCATGATCTCTTTTCATCCCAGAGGCGCCGGGGCTCTTTCCTAAGGCCTCGGCTCCTTCCCGCTTTCCGCAGTGGAAGTCAGACATCAGGACGGAAGCAGACACCTCCCTCTCCCTCACCTTTCTGCCTGGGATGGTCGTAATGGTCCCCGTGGACGCATTCAAAATGAAGAAATGAAAG
>NW_024348353.1:0-12122 GCF_902729225.1 Pteropus medius
CAATAAAGGCATTTTTGTTTCAGCACCTTTAATCTTGGAAACTCTATTCACTGTATGGGTAGTTTGAGAGCACAATAGGACTCTGCCAGCTCGAAAGGGAAACAGCTTTTGTGAGGACCCAAACTGTGCCCCAGAGAGACAGTATTATGGCCAAATAGAGCAGTCTCCAGTGTTGGCCTGGTTGGCATTGCTGCCAGTGCCTCCTAGGAAAGACTGCTTTGTGGTCCTAATTTTTTTGCCTGGATGCCAGAGGTCTGTGGGTTCAGAGGTCACCTGAGGAAGAGGTAATTGTGGCACCTCCAGTGCTTCTGGAGACAATAAATATTTTTCTTGCTCATAGGAGATGGCACATAATGCCCAGCATTGGTGATGAGAACCTTAACCCAAGGTTCTGCAGAGGATACACATGCCCCAGATACCCAGAATTCAGTCGGCTAGTGTCACTAGTTCTAAGACTCCACTTGCAGGGGATACTGCGATTGGTACAGAAACATGGGATTAATAGAGAGTGGAGGAGGCTACAGCAAACTGCATGGAATGTGCCTCTTCTAAAGATGCATTCAAGTTCTGATGACTGCAGGATGAGCATGTACAGAAATCTGAAGACTTCCAGGTATATTTATCTTACGTAGCTGAAGTCAAAATATTTTGTCAAAATATTTGGCAGGCAAAGTAATCTTAGGGTTTTGTGGATTCCTGTAGATGGGGCTGTTCACCACCAAGCCATTGCTATATAGGCAACAAAAGGATGGAGAGGAGAGAGGTCCTATAGTCCAGGGATGTGACTTTTGTGAGCCAGCCAGCATTCCCCTTGACTCAAGTGGAAATAGCCTTCATTCTTTGCCACCAAGGAAAAGCATGAGGAGTGAGATATGGAGCCAAACCTGATTTCTGAAGACTGCGAGATTTAGATTTTATTGTGAACCATTTTTTAAAGCTATGTTAAGGTATAATTAACATAGAATAAATTGTACATATTTAAAGTATACAACTTGATAAGTTTTGACATGTATAAACTCATGAAACCCTCACCATTACCATGATAATGAGCACATCTATCACCTGCATATTTTCCTCATGCCCTTTTATAATTTCTCCCTGGCCCTCCAGGTGACCACTGATTTATGTTCATTTACAATTGACTGCATTTTCTAGAAATTTATGACAGATCATAAAGTGTTTACTCTTTTTCTGGTTTTATTGATGCTGCATAGTTACTGAGATTCATAAATGGTGCCTGTACGAATATTTTCTACTTATTTCTGAGTAGCTTTCTCACGTATCATCAACTATGTTTATCCATTCATCTGTTTATAGACATTTGGGTTATTTCCAGTGTTAGCAATTGCAAATAAAGCTGATGGGAACATTTGTTTGTAATTCTTTATATGGATATACGTTTCATTAATATTAATAACTGAGTGCAATGCCTGAAACATAGGGTAGGTGACTATCTAACGTTAAGAAATTGCTGAACTAACATGGTTGTGTCTTTTTGCATTCCCACCAGCAATGTGTGAGACTTCCAGTTCCTTCACACTTGTCAATACCTGGTAAGGTTACTTTTTAATTTTACTTTTTAAAATAAGTGTGTAGTGGTGTCTCACTAGTTTTAATTGCATTTCTCTAAAGATTTAAAATGTTGAGCATTACAGAAAGTGTTTGCAACCTATTTGTCTTTAGTAAAATGCCCTTTCTTTGGCCAGCAGACCCTTCGATGTTGAAGGCGTTAGTAACTCCTCCGCATTTCCTCGATAACCTGCTGTGATTATTCTCCCTCTCGTGGCTTACCAAACACACCAAACTTCCTAGATAAAGTCGTATTCTTAAAAGGAATAGATGGTATCTCAGAGAAGTCAAGAAGGAACATTATGTGAAAAACCAATTGTGATTTCTGGAATTGGCACACACGCTGATAGGCAGAAGGGATACATCTGAGGGACTCGGAGGCACGTGCTACCTCATGTACTTGTTTGGGGGCTGCCTGGAGTCTCCCCTCCCTTGTTTCCTCTACAGCCTCTCTGAATTATTCTCCCTCACGGCTGATCACACACATCAAACCTCACAATATCCATTCTAAAGGCTTCACAGGAACTGAAGAGCAAGGAGACTGTTTTACTCACAGCTTCTGAGTGGGAGTCTCCAGACTAGCAGCTCCATAGCAGTTGTTTGTATATGCGTGTTTTGAGTCTTTTGAGAGTGTGGTTTGCAGGTAGGATCTATGGGAGATTTTACTAAGAGCATTTTTGCCTTCTCCCCCGTCCTCGTACTGTGCCTTAATTTTGATCATTTCTCGGATGACAAGTACGTTCAGCATCGCCGCGAAAGCCAGAGAGTGAATTTGGATGATAAAATTTATCCAAGAAGAATGACACTGTTGTATTAATCATTTTTTATTTTCTGTACATTTTGATGTTTTGGCACCTTAACATCTTAATATCAAAACCCCCTGGGCTAGCCAGTTCTTAGAAATAGCACAGGGCCCTGCCAGGAGTAAGCCTTTAATATGCAGACTAACTGGTCCAGAGCCAGCTGTCCTCTGTCTGGCCCATATACCTCAAGAGGTGACTAGTGACCCCAGAGGTGATTAGTATCCCTGGGCAACTTAAAAGACAAAGGCTCACACCAAAGGAAGCAAGGAGAGGCTTCCTCCAAGGGGACCATGTTGGAGGCCACTCTGGTCAACCCACCGACCAGCACTGAGGTCAGCAGGGGTTGCTCGGGCCCTCTACTGGGGTTCCCCTGCCTTGTAAGCGATTGAGCGCCTGAGCCTGTCCCTCTGGAGGCCGTCTCTGATAGACACTCTGGGTGTTGGTCCCTGCAAGCTACAGGGATCTGCAGGCAGGTGGCTCGGGTCACCCTCCTCATGGAAACATGTAGCATGTTTCAAAGGCCAACCTCTGGTGTTACTGGCTTTTGCTGTTCACCCCCAAACAGAGAGAATATAAGAGATCCCATCCTTGGAGACCTGTGGCTCTTGTTTAGTAACAACCAAAAAGAAAAAGAAAAAGGAAGGAGCACTTTGATCTTACTTAAAACACGAGAGGAGGTTTCTCAGGTTATTAAAGATGGCAAACCTCCCTGTCACTGTGCTGGGCACTTTTATGCTGCTACCTGTTAACCTGCTAAGTGTCTCCTTAAAACCAAACGGCTATAAAATCAGGGTACCACTCCATGGCCCTCTCAGAAACAGACACCAGCACCTCTGAGAATGTTTGGGACACCCTGAAAGGGAGGCCGCTACTCAGAGCAGAAGCCACTTGGGACTACCAGGAGCTTATCAGGTAAGCACCCAAAAGGGGAAAAAAGAAAATATATTGTGGATGCACAGGAGACCAAAAAAAGAAAAGAAAAGAAAAAGAAAAGAAAGAAAGAAAAAAGTATAACTAACTGCCTAGAGACAAAGTCATTTTAAAAGATTTTGCTTAATCGATAGATGGGAAAATGAACTGTCCCAGAAAGAGGTTGACTGACTGGAGGCACCAGGCCCCTTACCTCTCCCCGCTTTTCCTCTTATCAGCCAGAGACAGAAACTAAAGACTGCTGCTCCTGGCAACTAAAACCCTAAAACAAACAAACAAACAAAAAAAGCGGGTGGAGGTGGGGAGTTGAGGGGAAAACTGAACTTGAGATGACTACACACCCAAGGGAGAAAAAAAAAAGGAAATTTAAACCTTAAGTACTAAACTTAGGCCTGGTCTAGCAAACATAATGCTAGCCCTAGATTACTTACTGATTTTAAAACCAATCCTGAGATACAGGGGGAGAAAATAAAAGATAACTAAATAAAGCATGTATATATACATAATACTTTGTATCATAAAATTTATATATGTAGCTAAATTAAGTTTTATGATTGGACCCAATTAAAAATCCAAAATGTGTATAAATGACAAACCAATGTACTATATACCTGAAACTAATATAAAAAAATTTTTAAAATGCAAAATGTATATACTAAATGTACATACTAAAAAATGTTTATAACAAAAAGATAAAAAGGTCACTGATTGGCTTTTGTACTTCTACAACCTAGATGCTAAATGAACTCTAACATTTGCTGAAATGCACCGTTGACAAAACCTCATGGACTAAATCCTGGGACACAAATTATGGTTATACCTGAGGATCCCGCTAAATTTAAACATTATGTCCCCTCTAATTTTAAGAAGGTGACAATATAAAATGGGGAAGGGATGGGTATGCCTGCCTTCACAGCTTTGCCTTAATTTTCCATAGTCATTGTACCCATTGCTTTAAAATATTCCATTTTGGGCACCGATGCTCTGACATGATAAAAAATAAAATTAAAGTTATTCTTTGACACTTTTACAAATTGGCTTGATAAATGAGACTCTATGAACACCCAGTTAAAATAGTGAATATAGGCCAAGAAAAGTTAAAACAGGACCTTCAAGGATTAAAGCTTATTGTATGATAATAATAATAAAATAATAAAAGGGTGATTATCCCCACTGTTTCTCTTCTTGACAGCCCAATTTTGTTCTTAAATCTGGAAAAATTAAAGAGCACCTCTCAGTGGGTTACTGCAACCTTAATGCTGTGGTCCCACGCACCAGGTCCCACCCATGCCTAGTACCCAATACTATTAAAATTACTGATTCTCTTCACTCGGCAACCGGTAAATACTCTGCTCTTACAGTTTTGGTTAACGTAGTTCTGTTTAGTGCCTGATTCAACAGCCTCTCAACTGAAATTTGCTTCCAGCTCCAAAGGAACACAACACACCTTTCCCTAGCTACCTTAACATTTACATTCCTCATTACAAATTTTATTTCCAAATTAAAATCAACATGCACTCCTGCTAGTGCCTTCAGAACCTCCTTTACCGTAGAGGCTTCTGCCTCCTGGGGCCTTGACATGTATGATGGCTAAGTGGTCCAAGGGCTTCTGCTACAGGAAATACCCTTCTCCTCTCTGCCTTGAGCTATATATACACTATTGAAACCACAATGATAGGCTACCTACTGGGCTCTCCACACTCAGCTGCCAGGGTTCCTAAGGAAGAGAGGATACATGAGGACAGACTGCAAGGAAAATACCCAGTTCTTCTCTGCCCCTTATGAGATGTGAGCACTGCAAAGCAGAAATGAGAGGAACTTCCTTGCCGTGCACTGGCTATTTGCTATATTGCAAATCATTTTAGGGTCAGGCTCGGTCTATCTGATTCTGTCTACAATCTGACCTGGCCATCATAAGTGCTTCAACACATGGGAGGAGAGGATGAGTTCATAAATGAACAATATTCAGAGACATACATTCTAATGTTGATAATGATCTGACAGTTTACAGAAATGGTTTGTTTTGTGCAGCAGGCAAAGCAGAGCCCGGAGACTTGGTATCTGTGCTAAAGAGCGCGAAGGGGCTCAGAGTGGGGGAGCATGCAGCTGTCGGTGCACTGGTGTTCACTGGCCACCGCTATATTCATCAAAGTAAGTCATGCTGAAGGAAAAGATTGAAGACAGTGAGTTAGAGGAGAAAAAAATGAGCTCATTAGGATGAGGATGCTCTGAGGGGCTCTGGTCTCCAGGGAGCATTTGGGAGAGAGAGGATTTTGCTGCGAATGTGTAGGACGTTCTTTTTATGTCTACACAAGATGATCACCATGGAGCCACTGACCCAAACCATAAACCCCAAACTCAGCACTTATCAATGGAAGAAAATACCAGTAACTTCAATAAACATCAATTTCTCTCAGCACTACCATCCCAGTTAGTATTGTTAATGATACTGAAGCATCACAGGATGATTGTACTGCAAATTTTTAAAACTTTCATTTAAAAACTTTGCAGTACAACATCCCCACTAATAGGCTGTGGGGACCCTGCCCAGATGACCAGGTATACCAGTTTGATAAGGCTGGTACCTGCCAAAAGTTCCCCTCCTGGCCCTCCCTTGACTGTGACCTAGTGACATCCAAACACATCGACAAAATCCCTTCATGCCTTTTGCTGCGTGCTCCCCCGACCCCCAATCGAGGCACGTGCTCACGGGTCTTCTCTCTCTCTCTCTGTCTCTGTCCTCCATGTGCTTGGTGGAACCCAATCCCTGGGTGCTCCTCCCATATGGCCTCTTTCTTGGGGTGCAGGGACATATGAGTATAATAAATTCTTTAATTCTGTATGACTGTGACTAATTTTTGCAGCCCTGTTGGAATGATCCTTAAAGTTCCCACAAAGGGACATACTCCTCCATTTACAACGCACATACTGTGAATTATAACAGGTGTATACTCAGTTGTTAAGAGCTCAGCTTGTTCTTACGTGCCCCAGAAGCAGGAGGATGAAGGTTTTGAGTTCAGTGTATTTTTACTCAGGAAGAGACTTCAAGAAGGGGCTATAACAGAGAAGGCAGAGGACAGATGCCAGGCATCCATAAGACAGGAAGGTGAGAAGGACTGAAACTTTAAAGGACCCTCAGAGAATATGCCTCCTACCTATATTAGTCACGGCTCAGATTGTAACCCCAGGAGAAAAAAATAATTAAATTTCCACACAATATTTATTAGGTTTTCTAACAAATACTCTATTTACCAAAAAATGTTTTGTGCCTAAGAAGGTTCATTTACCGAGTTTCATTTCCCGTGGGGACAGTGGCTGTCATGCTCACTGAACACTTGTGGAAAGCCAGCATTTCACCTATAAGATAAAGGTTTGGGCCTGACAAGGAAAACAATTTTTTCTAATTGATTGTGATCATATGACCCTGTTCTCTACATGAAATTTAATCATTTCTTCCAACATCTATCTTTATTTAGCGGACGAATAATGTTCAGGTTCTTGATAGAAATGTATTATTCTGTGTAGAATGGGGTGGTTAGGTCCTGGAAATCACAATCCTATATGAGGCCTAATGTGAACATTATGTATGTGCTTATGGAAGGATTACACTGTTTGGGCTTCATCAATGGAAAAGTTGATGACATTTTGAAAGAGCATGACAGGAAGTTTTGAGTTTAGGAATTTGGAGAAAAATCTGTTTAGGTGTTTTTTGTGGATATGTATATGGTAGGAAATTTTATGTACTTGCCATTTTAATCATTTTCAAGTATACAATTCAGTGGCATTAGCTAAATTTGCAATGTTGTGCACATACTGCCACTATTTCTAAATATTTTAGAAACCCAAATATAAATTGTAAATCCCTTAGGCAGTGATTCCTTATTCACTCCTTACTCCAGCTTCTGGTAATAACATCTATTATCTGTCGTTTATGCGTTTGCTTATTCCTCATATTTCTTATAAGTGGAACGATACACCATTTATCCTTCTGTGTCTGACTTATGATACTCAGCATAATGTTTTCAAGGTTCATCCAACTTGGGTCATGTATCAGAACTTTATTGCTGAGTAATATTCCATTGTTTGGACATGCCACACTTTGTTTATCCATTCATCTGTTGATAAACACTTGGGTTGTTTCTATTTTTTGGCTGTTGTGATTAATGCTGCTATGACCATGGGTGTACAAGTATGTTTGCATCCCTCCTTTTGATACTTTTGGAGTACAGAGCAGGAATGGAACTGCTTGGTGAGAAGACATATTAAACTTTTTGAGGAGCTGCTATAACGTGTTACATATTGCAGCATTTTGTACATATGTACAAAAGTTCCAATTTCTCCATAGCCTCAGCAGCACTTATTTTCCCTTTTCAAAAAAATTCATCCTGGTAGATGTAGATGAGTATCTCACTGTGGTTTTGATTCGAATTTCCCTAATGATTAGTGTTGTTGACATCTTAAGTAATTTGCTCCTGTTTTCCATGACAGTTTTCCCCCTCTCTTCTGACTTACCACGTGTATAAACATGGACTGACACCTACTCTACTGAAAGGAAACTCTGCCTCCACGGCCTCCTTAAAGCTCTTTTCCATTTCCTGTTGCTCCCTGGCTCCTCACCAGGGACCATCTGCATCAGGCTGGCAGCCCACATACTAAATTCAATCACCCACAACATCTCTTCTATTCCTCAAAATGAAGTCAGGAAAATCCACCATTCCTCCAGTCACATTACATGGCAGAATAGATCTCCAAAAAGAAGTGGACATATCCTGCCAGAAATAGTGGTAGTATCTAATATGACTGGAGTCTGTCATTTTGGGGATTTTCCTTCCCTCTTATTCAGTTCACAAAATAACTTTCCTAACTCAGGTAAGTCTCTTTCTAGAAGGGGTCCTCCAGCTTCAAGTAAGATTTTCTTTCTCCCTTAACACAGGTTTGAGGTTTCATGCTGTAGTCTGGACTTCTATGTATGCACATCTCAGGGCTGAGGCAGAAGCTGGGATTTCTGTGTGGGCCTGACAGAAAGTGGAATATGGGCATTGCAAGTGCATAAGATCACCAGGGTGTTTGGCAGAAAACTAAGCTGCACTTGTGCAGAGTGAGAGTTCCTAAAGCTAGGCAGAGACGAACGGCAGGGGCTCAGAACTGGCACAGGCATATGGCATGACATTAGAATCTTGGCCGGTTGAGGGGAGACGCCTCCCTAAACACCATGCACGGTCACTGGAGACCCCAGGAAACCCTCACCTTAGAAGTAACAGAATTCCCAAAATTTACTCATTTTTATATTAGATAATCCCTGAATCTGAAGAAAGCGTCGAGCTCTCCCTATTGCCACTGTCCTGAAGGAACCTGGTAAATTCTTTTCCTCCCGGAACAGACGTGCTTCAAGTCGGGGGAGCCACGTGCGATCCGAGGGCACAGCTCGCATCTCGGAGGGCACAGTGTGGTCTGGGCACTTTGGAGGTGGCCGCAGGGATGCGCTGGAAGTCCAGGCACCGCGGCGACCGGGGCTGACGGTGCCTCGGCTGGAGGGCAGGGGAGCCTGGGGCGGAGGAGACACCCAGAGGCCTTTAAGGGCACTCCCGTCGGAGCTGGGTCTCCCTCCCCGTCCCCACGGTCTTTGTTCCCCCTTTTCGCCCAACCAGCCGAATCCCGACTGTCAGGCCGCCCCGGGGGGCGCCCACCCTGTCCTCGGAGAGGCGTGGCCGCGAACTGACCCGAGGGCTTTCCGGTAGCAGCGCGGAGAGCTGCAAAGACGCACGGAGGGGACTCCTCCGGGCTTCCCGTGTCCCTCAGGCCCCTCCGGGATCCGGGCGCGACGTTCCAACAGCTCCACCTGGGGCGAAGGTCGCACTCCCGCCCCGGTCCGGCGCAGACCCAGCCGCGCCTGGCGAGTTCCTACCCACCCCACCCACCCCACCCCACCCCACCCCACCGGTCACCCCGAGGCGGAGTCTGAACTTCTCGCCTCCAAAGCCAAACTTTGACCTTTCCAAGCGACTCCCAAGGGATGCACGCGACCCCGCTGAGACCGGCCGCCCTCCCAGAAAACGTTGGTGCGGGCCTGCAAGGCGGTACACCGCAGGACCCCACGGCCCTGACGTAACCCTCGCGACGCTGAGCGTTCCTCGTGGAACCCGCGGCGTTGTGCGAACTACGTTACCCATAATTCCCCGTGGCTGCAGCCATTGAACGCCCAGAGGCAGGGTGTTTCCACGCTCGGACCGGTGGATGCGGGCCGGACTACCGGTACCGCTGTGGTGACAGTCACTTTGACTGCTCTGGCGTCCAGCCGCGATCTGAGTCCTTTAGGAGCGCGGAACCCGGCTTGAGGTTACTAGAGCGAGAAGGCGACGCGGAGGGGTTGTGTCCACTGCACAGTGGCTAGTCCGAGGGTCGTCGACAGTGGGTGACGGCTGAGCACGATCTGGTCACTAAGCCTCCTCACTCCCCACGCTTCGCGGCCCCCCTCCGCCCACAGAGTCCCATGGTGGCGGCTACGTCGAGGGTCCCGACTCAGGTGAATTTGTCTAGTCACCGCTTCTTACCCACCCCCACCCCACCCCACCCCCCTGCTCCCCGAACCTTAAAGCCCTGAGTACGGGCGCTGCTTCCGTCCTGCAGCCCAGATCCCGGCGTCCAGGACGGTGGGGAGCTCGTTGTAAATAGAGGAGGCACCATTTCTTTTCAAGTTTTTCAAAGTTGCCCTAAGTTAGAACAGATTGGAAAAGAGGGTGATGATAACGCTGAGCACGGTGAGGTTGAGTCCTTGTCCAAGGTCACACAGCTGTTAAGAGTCAGTACTGAGGACTGAGGCCCAGAGATAATGCTGTCATCCCAAGTCACCAGCCTCCAGGGCTGCAGAGGGGTACAGGGAGGCCTGAGCGTATGGAGCCCAGCGGTGGGTACACCCCTCTAATGACTTCCATGTTCCCCCAGATTCCCATGACTACGGAAGCGTTTATGGACTGTACCCAGGTGAGTGGAGGTTATTCCAGCCTCTCCGTAATCTCCATTGCACCCTTCGTCTCTAGGATTGTGTGTCCTTTGGACTCTCTGCCTGTCACTCTTCCAGTGCTTGGGCCTGGGGACCCTGAAGAAACCCTAAGCCCGAGGTCATAAATCGAGGCTGGAGGTTGTATGGAGTGGTTCCTATTGTTGGTAACCAATACCACGAGGTGTAAAAGATTGTTCCAGACACAGGTAGCAGAAGCCCTTGGACCACTTAGCCATCATACATGTCCATGCCCCAGAAGACAGGAGAAGAGGCTGTCAAAGCTTCTATTGTGAGGGAGGTTCTGAAGGCACTATCGGGAGTGCCTATTGATTTTAATTTGGAACTCAAATGTGTAAATGAGCAACAGTCGGCACCAGAACTCATAAAAGACTAAAAGTTGTTGGACTTATATGTCATTAGTAAGTGTGAAGTGAATCTCTCTAGGAGAGGATGTCATCATTGTCATGGCTGTGCTTTTAGAGAAAGGTAGATGTATTGATACCTGTCTGCAAAGACTGTATGCCAGGGCAGAACCATTGAAGGAGTTCAGTTTAGGGCTTACTCTGGAAAAGGTGTATTGTGTCCGTTTGGAGATGGAAGCAAACTGCAGATGAGGTGCTGTTTGCAGTAGGAAGTGAACAGAATGTGTTAGCCAAACCTGTAAGAGCAAAATATTTACTGGTTGTCTAGTGAAGAGAATCATTAATTTAATAATCCCGGTACTGGGCATGGGGCCTAATGGGTGGGATCAAAGCATTAAGGCTGCAGCAACCTATCAAGAGGTGCATTTTATTTTTTCCAGATTTAAAAACAGGCAAAATTGGACTGTAAATGAAGAAGCAGTGGGGATAATCACTCCTTTTATTGACTAGGCTTTAATACGTTTTAATCCTGAAGGCCTGGATTAACAATTTGGCCTATGTTCACTATTTCATCTGGGTGTTCATTTATCAAGTCAAACTTACTTTATTATTCATTATGACAGAGCATCTATGCCCAGCATGGACTATTCTAGGGCAGCAGGTATTATGACTATGGAAAATTTGGGCAAGGCTATACTTAAAGTGAAGCATAACCATTTTTTTCTTCTTTTTTCTACTTAGTTGTTTCCTTTAGGTTATAGGGGTACAATATTTAAATTGAATGGGATCTCCAGGTAAAACTCTAATTTGAGCCCCAGTGTTGGTTAAGTCCCTAAAGTTTTGTCAATTAGTGCATTTTAGCACATGTTAACTTTATTTTAGAACCTAGGTTATATGAGCACTAAAGCCATTTTTTGTTATAGAAATTTTTTGTTATAGAAATTCTTTTGTATGTAAATTTCAGATTTGCAATTGGATCAAATTATGAAAACTTGTTTTAACTTAGTTATCTATATATATGTATATACATACATATATACACACAGTTTATTTAATTACTTTTTATTTTTCCCTCCCCTGGATCTAGAGGTTGGTTTTTAAATCCATAAGTAACCTAGAGCTAGCATTGTTTGTAGACCAGGCACTTGCTTAGTATATAAGGTGTAAAGTCACCCCGCCCCATTTTTTCTTAAAGCTTTTAGTATCCTGAAGCCGTGTTCCAGTCTTAGCTTCTGTGTCTGGTTGATAAGCAGAAAAGGGGAAGGAGGAAGGGCCCTAGTCCCAACCACAGGATTATCAGTCTTTTTGCTCTCTTCTAATTATGTAATTAATTAATTATTTTTTTTAACAGACTCTTTTAGAATGGCCTTTATGTCTAGGTGGCTTATTGCTTTTCCCCTTCTCATTGGATGTCCTCCCCACCCCTCGTAGTGGTTGGGAAGACCCACTGTGTGCTCC
>NW_024348354.1:0-1159 GCF_902729225.1 Pteropus medius
AAAAGTTGTCTATATGTTCCATTCCTAGTTTTCCGCTTCCTGTTTGCTTTTATCCCATGACAATCTGGCATCTGTCACCATTGCTCCAAGGCAACTGCTCTTGACACGGTCATCAGTGATCTCCATGTTGCCAGAAAAAGGGATGTTTTTCAGTCTTCATTTTGCCCATCCACCCAGGAGTAAGTGATGTAGCTGAACACAGTCTCCTCCTTGAGATGCTCTCTTCTCTTGCTGATGACACCCTCATCCTGTGGTTTTCCTCCTGCTTCTGCCCACTTCTTAGCTCTTCCTCTTCTCCTGGATCTGGGTCCTCCCCTGTGTTTCTCACCATCTCCCTAGGAGACTCAGCCTACATCCTGCGTCCCCGAGCATCTGGCCTTGTATCTCTAGTCCCGGTGCTCTCTCGAGCCCAACACTGGGATACCAGCTTCCTACTAGACATCTGTCCTTTGATGTCTGATGGGCACTGCACACTCAACCTTCTTGAAGAGAACTCCTTGTGGGATATTTCCCTCCCAAAACTTATTTTTCTCAGATTTCCCCAACTCCAAAAGACACTCCCATTTACTCTGAGCAGTGAACTTGAGCTCAAACCCAAAGACTTAAGTTAATTCTTCTTTTTCCTAATAAACAATCCGTAACCAAGTCCTGCCGATAGATGTTATCTCCAAACCCACACCCATCCATCCATTAATCTCCATCCCCAAGGCCCCTGCCACCACCTCTCACTGGGATGATGGAAGAAGCTTTCAGCTTCCTCTCTTCTTCCTTATTCAGTGTCCACAGAGGTGCTGGAGGGACGCTTTAAATAGGCAGGGTACACCACCAACCTGATTCAACGCTTACCCCCTAGAAACGCGCATGCGCACACGCACGAGTCTTGTACTTAACATAAAATCTAAACTGCCTGTGACTGAGCCCCCACAACCTCTTTTCTGCTTCCCTCCTGCCTTAGGGTCTTTGCACCTAGATTATCTCTGTCCCAAGGTCCTCCCGGGGCTCACCCTTTCTCATCTTTTCTGTCTCAGTGCAGAAGTCACCTGTTCCGAACACCCTATTGAAAATAGCTCCCCACCACCAGTCATTCTCCATGAGGGCATCCTATTTATTCTCTTCCAGCAATTACCTTGATCTGAAATTATCTTACCCATTCCCATAT
>NW_024348355.1:0-372 GCF_902729225.1 Pteropus medius
ACACACAATACTGGTTGCTAGGCGGTCATTAAATTCCAAAGAAAACTCCTCTTGAACTATGTCTTTCGTTATTCATGAGTCTTACATTATTACTCATTACCAATATTTTATTTCTAAAATATTGGTAATGAGTAATTACCTCCCGCACTAAATCTGAGCTAGCCTGGTGACTTGCCTTAACCGACAGAATGTGGCTGAAGTGATACAGTGCCAATCATGAATGTAGGCCTAAAAAAGGCCTGGCAGCTTCTACTTTCATGCTTTGGGAAGCTCTAAGAAAACATATAAGATGACTTTGATGGAGAAACCACATGGAAAAGCTATGTGGATGGAGGAATTTCTGAGACTACATGGAGAGAAAGACAATGGGAC
>NW_024348356.1:0-656 GCF_902729225.1 Pteropus medius
CACTGAAATTCCTCATTCCTGAGCAAATCGAGATGTTGGTCATCCTAAAATGGAGCATGGAAATAATTAAACTAGAGGTCTTGAAGATACCTTCTCAAACTATCACACACATATCTGGATATGTGTGTATATATGTATATACACGCACATATGGATATGTGTGTGTATATATGTATAGAGACATTTAATATCCCTATACATATGTATGTATGTGTGTGTGTATGTGTATATACGTATGTATGTATGAATGGATGGATGGATGATGGATGGATGTATATCCAATCCTGTACTGGGTAGTAGTCCTATTATCAAATTTAATTTTTAAGATATACAACTGTCAGTCAAGCTTCAGAATATATCTTTTGCTATAAAGACTCAGTACCTTGCTATGTGGTTTTACTATAAGGCATCTCAAATTATTTTTAGAACTATGCAGGAATAAATTATGAATAAATAAGTACACAAATAAAAAATATCTAGTTTCTGCCAGCAAAGGACAACCTGAGTCAAAATTTTGTAACATCTCTGAGGTGATTCTTATTTGTAGAATGTTCAGGTAACACTTTCATAACCACACACTGTCTCTTATTTCTACTGAGTACAATATTATTTGAAAACTTTTACTTATTACTCTCTCATACTTTTCAAATGTGTTT
>NW_024348357.1:0-320 GCF_902729225.1 Pteropus medius
TTTTTTTTTTTTTTTTTTTTTTTTTTTTTTTTTTTTTTTTTTTTTTTTTCAAGCCTTTCTTTACTTTTTGGAACAAAAGACAACTTTAGCAGAAGGATAAATATGGAAAGGAAGAGGGGTAAGAAAGGAAGTGCCATTAAAGTGGTCTGTTTAATTCCTTCTTAACCCTAAGTAGGCATTCGGAAAGACACACCAAACTGAGGATTAGCTGTTTTAATTTTTCAAAAAGAAAGAAGCAAAACAATATTTGAAATACTTTCTCACCCCGGAGGCATGAGACAGAAAACTTGTAGGGGTGCTTTTCACCATAATATTAACCT
>NW_024348358.1:0-450 GCF_902729225.1 Pteropus medius
CCCTCCCGGGGCCTTGGGGCTCTGTGGGCGATGCTCGGTCATCTGCTGGGACTGGGGTACCGAAGTTGGAGGAGCACTCACCGACACTTTGAGCTCCTAGAGCTACAAACTACGTCCCATTCGTCTCTGTATGCTCTTACAGGGTTCAGGGCCACCCACAGACAACGTACCCAGGGATGCTTTGGCCCCTGCGTCCATGGCGGCCGTCACCCGCTGGAAAGAGTTCAGTTGGGAGACACTGCAGACAGCTGTGGGTCTGAATTCGGCCTCCGTGCCTTAGGAGGTTTGCGATCAGGTCTTTGAGCCTTTCATTTCTTCATTTTGAATGCGTCCACGGGGACCATTACGACCATCCCAGGCAGAAAGGTGAGGGAGAGGGAGGTGATTGCTTCCGTCCTGAAGTCTGAATTCCACTGCGGAAAGCGGGAAGGAGCCGAGGCCTTAGGAAGG
>NW_024348359.1:0-6642 GCF_902729225.1 Pteropus medius
AAGAGGATACAGAGACGAATGAGACGTACTTTGTACCTCTAGGGCTCAAAGTGTCAGTGAGTGCTCCTCCAACTTCGCTACCCCAGTACCCGCAGATGACCGAGCATCGCCCACAGAGCCCCAAGGCCCCGGGAGGGCTGTGCATTTGCCGCAAGTGAGCCTTTTCTCGGAAGTCTGCGATTCTGGCTCGAAAATGGACGTCACCAGAGAGCTTTTTGCCAAAGCTACCATATACATATATATGCATATATATGTTCATCTATATGCATATATATGTATATGGTGGATTTTCGAAGGAAACCTGCGTGGACACCTGGTCTACCACAGAGGACAGGCCGCTCCTAACACCTCCACCTCCCCGCAGTGTGGACACCGGGCGTTCCAGAGCCACAATTCAGCATGATCTCTTTTCATCCCAGAGGCCCCGGGGCTCCTTCCTAAGGCCTCGGCTCCTTCCAGCTTTCCGCAGTGGAAATCAGACTTCAGGACGGAAGCGGACACCTCCCTCTCCCTCACCTTTCTGCCTGGGATGGTCGTAATGGTCCCCGTGGACGCATCCAAAATGAAGAAATGAAAGGCTCAAAGAGCTGATCGCAAAGCTCCTAAGGCACGGATGCCGAATTCAGGCCCACAGCTGTCTGCAGTGTCTCCCAACTGAACTCTTTCCAGCGGGTGACGGCCGCCATGGACGCAGGGGCCAAAGCATCCCTGGGTACGCTGTCTGTGGTTGGCCCTGAACCCTGCAAGAGCATACAGAGACGAATGAGACGTAGTTTGTACCTCTAGGAGCTCAAAGTGTCAGTGAGTGCTCCTCCAACTTCGGTACCCCAGTCCCCGCAGATGACCGAGCATCGCCCACAGAGCCCCAAGGCCCGGGAGGGCTGTGCATTTGCCGCAAGTGAGCCTTTTCTCGGAAGTCTGCGATTCTGGCTCAAAATGGGCGTCACCAGAGAGCTTTTTGCCAAAGCTACCATATACATATATATGCATATATATGTTCATCTATATGCATATATATGTATATGGTGGATTTTCGAAGGAAACCTGCCTGGACCCCTGCTCTACCACAGAAGACAGGCCGCTCCTCGCACCTCCACCTCTCCGCAGTGTGGACACCGGGCGTTCCAGAGCCACAATTCAGCATGATCTCTTTTCATCCCAGAGGCCCCGGGGCTCCTTCCTAAGGCCTCGGCTCCTTCCCGCTTTCCGCAGTGGAAATCAGACTTCAGGACGGAAGCAGACACCTCCCTCGCCCTCACCTTTCTGCCTGGATGGTCGTGATGGTCCCCGTGGACGCATTCAAAATGAAGAAATGAAAGGCTCAGAGAGCTGATCGCAAAGCTCTAAGGCACGGAGGCCGAATTCAGACCCACAGCTGTCTGCAGTGTCTCCCAGCTGACCTCTTTCCAGCGGGTGACGGCCCCCATGGACGGAGGGGCCAAAGCATCCTGGCTACGCTGTCTGTGGGTGGCCGTGAACCCTGCAAGAGGATACAGAGACGAATGAGACGTACTTTGTACCTCTAGGAGCTCAAAGTGTCAGTGAGTGCTCCTCCAACTTCGCTACCCCAGTACCGCAGATGACCGAGCATCGCCCACAGAGCCCCAAGACCCCGGGAGGGCTGTGCATTTGCCGCAAGTGAGCCTTTTCTCGGAAGTCTGCGATTCTGGCTCGAAATGGACGTCACCAGAGAGCTTTTTGCCAAAGCTACCATATACATATATATGCATATATATGTTCATCTATATGCATATATATGTATATGGTGGATTTTCGAAGGAAACATGCCTGGACCCCTGCTCTACCACAGGAGACAGGCCGCTCCTCGCACCTCCACCTCCCCGCAGTGTGGACACCGGGCGTTCCAGAGCCACAATTCAGCATGATCTCTTTTCATCCCAGAGGCCCGGGGGCTCCTTCCTAAGGCCTCGGCTCCTTCCCGCTTTCCGCAGTGGAAATCAGACTTCAAGACGGAAGCAGACACCTCCCTCGCCCTCACCTTTCTGCCTGGGATGGTCGTGATGGTCCCCGTGGACGCATTCAAAATGAAGAAATGAAAGGCTCAGAGAGCTGATGGCAAAGCTCCTAAGGCACGGAGGCCGAATTCAGACACACAGCTGTCTGCAGTGTCTCCCAGCTGACCTCTTTCCAGCGGGTGACGGCCCCTATGGACGGAGGGGCCAAAGCATCCCTGGCTACGCTGTCTGTGGGTGGCCGTGAACCCTGCAAGAGGATACAGAGACGAATGAGACGTAGTTTGTACCTCTAGGAGCTCAAAGTGTCACTGAGTGCTCCTCCAACTTCGCTACCCCAGTACCCGCAGATGACCGAGCATCGCCCACAGAGCCCCAAGGCCCGGGGAGGGCTGTGCATTTGCCGCAAGTGAGCCTTTTCTCGGAAGTCTGTTATTCTGGCTCGAAATGGACGTCACCAGAGAGCTTTTTGCCAAAGCTACCATATACATATATATGCATATATATGTTCATCTATATGCATATATATGTATATGGTGGATTTTCGAAGGAAACCTGCGTGGACCCTGCTCTACCACAGAAGACAGGCCGCTCCTCGCACCTCCACCTCCCCGCAGTGTGGACACCGGGCGTTCCAGAGCCACAATTCAGCATGATCTCTTTTCATCCCAGAGGCCCCGGGGCTCCTTCCTAAGGCCTCGGCTCCTTCCCGCTTTCCGCAGTGGAAATCAGACTTCAGGACGGAAGCAGACACCTCCCTCGCCCTCACCTTTCTGCCTGGGATGGTCGTGATGGTCCCCGTGGACGCATTCAAAATGAAGAAATGAAAGGCTCAGAGAGCTGATCGCAAAGCTCCTAAGGCACGGAGGCCGAATTCAGACCCACAGCTGTCTGCAGTGTCTCCAAGCAGACCTCTTTCCAGCGGGTGACGGCCCCCATGGACGGAGGGGCCAAAGCATCCCTGGCTACGCTGTCTGTGGGTGGCCGTGAACCCTGCAAGAGGATACAGAGACGAATGAGACGTAGTTTGTACCTCTAGGAGCTCAAAGTGTCACTGAGTGCTCCTCCAACTTCGCTACCCCAGTACCGCAGATGACCGAGCATCGCCCACAGAGCCCCAAGGCCCCGGGAGGGCTGTGCATTTGCCGCAAGTGAGCCTTTTCTCGGAAGTCTGCGATTCTGGCTCGAAATGGACGTCACCAGAGAGCTTTTTTCCAAAGCTACCATATACATATATATGCATATATATGTTCATCTATATGCATATATATGTATATGGTGGATTTTCAAAGGAAACCTGCGTGGACCCCTGGTCTACCACAGAAGACAGGCCGCTCCTAGCACCTCCACCTCCCCGCAGTAGGGACACCGGGCGTTCCAGAGCCACAATTCAGCATGATCTCTTTTCATCCCAGAGGCCCCGGGGCTCCTTCCTAAGGCCTCGGCTCCTTCCCGCTTTCCGCAGTGAAATCAGACTTCAGGACGGAAGCAGACACCTCCCTCGCCCTCACCTTTCTGCCTGGGATGGTCGTAATGGTCCCCGTGGACGCATTCAAAATGAAGAATGAAAGGCTCAGAGAGCTGATCGCAAAGCTCCTAAGGCTGGAGGCCGAATTCAGACCCACAGCTGTCTGCAGTGCCTCCCAACTGAAGTCTTCCCACCGGGTGACGGCCGCCATGGACGGAGGGGCCAAAGCATCCCTGGGTACGCTGTCTGTGGGTGGCCCTGAACCCTGCAAGAGGATACAGAGACGAATGAGACATAGTTTGTACCTCTAGGAGCTCAAAGTGTCAGTGAGTGCTCCTCCAACTTCGCTACCCCAGTACCCGCAGATGACCGAGCATCGCCCACAGAGCCCCAAGGCCCCGGGAGGGCTGTGCATTTGCCGCTAGTGAGCCTTTTCTCAGAAGTCTGCGATTCTGGCTCGAAATGGACGTCACCAGAGAGCTTTTTGCCAAAGCTACCATATACATATATATGCATATATATGTTCATCTATGTGCATATATATGTATATGGTGGATTTTCGAAGGAAACCTGCGTAGACCCCTGGTCTACCAAAGAAGACAGGCCGCTCCTAGCACCTCCACCTCGCCGCAGTGTGGACACCGGGCGTTCCAGAGCCACAATTCAGCATGATCTCTTTTCATCCCAGAGGCCCCGGGGCTCCTTCCTAAGGCCTCGGCTCCTTCCCGCTTTCCGCAGTGGAAATCAGACTTCAGGACTGAAGCAGACACCTCCCTCGCCCTCACCTTTCTGCCTGGGATGGTCGTGATGGTCCCCGTGGACGCATTCAAAATGAAGAAATGAAAGGCTCAGAGAGCTGATCGCAAAGCTCTAAGGCACGGAGGCCGAATTCAGACCCACAGCTGTCTGCAGTGTCTCCCAGCTGACCTCTTTCCAGCGGGTGACGGCCCCCATGGACGAGGGGCCAAAGCATCCCTGGCTACGCTGTCTGTGGGTGGCCGTGAACCCTGCAAGAGGATACAGAGACGAATGAGACGTAGTTTGTACCTCTAGGAGCTCAAAGTGTCAGTGAGTGCTCCTCCAACTTCGCTACCCCAGTACCCGCAGATGACCGAGCATAGCCCACAGAGCCCCAAGGCCCCGGGAGGGCTGTGCATTTGCCGCAAGTGAGCCTTTTCTCGGAAGTCTGCGATTCTGGCTCGAAATGGACGTCACCAGAGAGCTTTTTGCCAAAGCTACCATATACATATATATGCATATATATGTTCATCTATATGCATATATATGTATATGGTGGATTTTCGAAGGAAACCTGCCTGGACCCCTGCTCTACCACAGAAGACAGGCCGCTCCTGGCACCTCCACCTCCCCGCAGTGTGGACACCGGGCGTTCCAGAGCCACAATTCAGCATGATCTCTTTTCATCCCAGAGGCCCCGGGGCTCCTTCCTAAGGCCTCGGCTCCTTCCGGCTTTCCGCAGTGGAAATCAGACTTCAGGATGGAAGCAGACACCTCCCTCGCCCTCACCTTTCTGCCTGGGATGGTCGTGATGGTCCCCGTGGACGCATTCAAAATGAAGAATGAAAGGCTCAGAGAGCTGATCACAAAGCTCCTAAGGCACGGAGGCCGAATTCAGACCCACAGCTGTCTGCAGTGCCTCCCAACTGAAGTCTTCCCACCGGGTGACGGCCGCCATGGACGGAGGGGCCAAAGCATCCCTGGGCACGCTGTCTGTGGGTGGCCCTGAACCCTGCAAGAGGATACAGAGACGAATGAGACGTAGTTTGTACCTCTAGGAGCTCAAAGTGTCAGTGAGTGCTCCTCCAACTTCGCTACCCCAGTACCCGCAGATGACCGAGCATCGCCCACAGAGCCCTAAGGCCCCGGGAGGGCTGTGCATTTGCCGCAAGTGAGCCTTTTCTCGGAAGTCTGCGATTCTGGCTCAAAACGGACGTCACCAGAGAGCTTTTTGCCAAAGCTACCATATACATATATATGCATATATATGTTCATCTATATGCATATATATGTATATGGTGGATTTTCGAAGGAAACCTGCGTGGACACCTGCTCTACCACAGAAGACAGGCCGCTCTTCGCACCTCCACCTCCCCGCAGTGTGGACACCGGGCGTTCCAGAGCCACAATTCAGCATGATCTCTTTTCATCCCAGAGGCCCCGGGGCTCCTTCCTAAGGCCTCGCTCCTTCCCGCTTTCCGCAGTGGAAATCAGACTTCAGGACGGAAGCAGACACCTCCCTCGCCCTCACCTTTCTGCCTGGGATGGTCGTGATGGTCCCGTGGACGCATTCAAAATGAAGAAATGAAAGGCTCAGAGAGCTGATCGCAAAGCTCCTAAGGCACGGAGGCCGAATTCAGACCCACAGCTCTCTGCAGTGTCTCCAGCTGACTTTCTACTGTGGTGACGCCCCTGTGGCCCATGGACGGAGGGCCAAGCATCCCTGGCTACGCCTGTCTGTGGAGGGTGGCCATTAGACCCCTGCAAGAGGATACAGAGACAGAATGAGACGTAGTTTGTACCTCTAGGAGCTCAAAGTGTCAGTGAGTGCTCCTCCAACTTCGCTACCCCAGTACCCCCAGATGACCGAGCATCGCCCACAGAGCCCCAAGGCCCTGGGAGGGCTGTGCATTTGCCGCAAGTGAGCCTTTTCTCGGAAGTCTGCGATTCTGGCTGAAATGGACGTCACCAGAGAGCTTTTTGCCAAAGCTACCATATACATATATATGCATATATATGTTCATCTATATGCATATATATGTATATGGTGGATTTTCGAAGGAAACCTGCCTGGACCCCTGCTCTGCCACAGAAGACAGGCCGCTCCTCGCACCTCCACCTCCCCGCAGTGTGGACACCGGGCGTTCCAGACCCACAATCTGTATTAGTCTCTTTTCATCCCAGGCCCCGGGGCTCCTTCCTAAGGCCTCGGCTCCTTCCCGCTTCTCGCAGTGGAAATCAGACTTCAGGACGGAAGCAGACACCTCCCTCTCCCTCACCTTTCTGCCTGGGATGGTCGTCATGGTCCCCGTGGACGCATTCAAAATGAAGAAATGAAAGGCTCAAAGAGCTGATCGCAAAGCTCCTAAGGCACGGAGGCCGAATTCAGACCCACAGCTGTCTGCAGTGTCTCCCAACTGAACTCTTTCCAGCGGGTGACTGCCGCCATGGACGGAGGGGCCA
>NW_024348360.1:0-469 GCF_902729225.1 Pteropus medius
GTTTCATGGGGACAGAGTTTCGGTTTTGCAAGACGAAAAGTTTCTGGCGACGAAGGGATGGATGATGGCTGCACAACACCACGCAGGGACCTGCAGCACACCTAAACTCGGTTCAGATGGTACATTTTACGTTATGTGCATTTTAATACAATGGAAACTAAAGAAGTGTTAACTGGCTATGAGACCTGGGGCCAGGATGCAGCCCCCAGGGATGGGGGCGGAGGGGGTGTGTTTCTAGCACTTAGAAGGCAGTGGAGCGGGTGCTGCTCAGAGGTGCTGGCGCCTCTGGGGTGGGGAAGTGACCCACTGTCCTGGCTTGCCCAGAACGGAAGGGATCCTGGGATGTGGGACACTCAGCGCTAACACTTGGGTCGCTTAGCCCGGGGCACAGGGGAGCTAGGCAGCAAGTGTGTTGAAAAGTGGGACTGGATTCAGCTGCTGCCAAAGGAGAAACTGGTGCTTGGGAATG
>NW_024348361.1:0-403 GCF_902729225.1 Pteropus medius
CACCTTCACAGCGAGTCTGCCCATGGGCCTCGCCCACCATGCACCGTCACCTCTGGCCAGGACGAGGGCCCTGGCCGCTCACTGGGCTCCGAGCCGCCACTCTCGGTCCCCGACGAGCTCATCCCCACCCCCAGCAGCCAGAGCAACCTTTCTACAAACTGTCCAACAGGACAAGGTCACTTCCGATTTAAAGCCCTGCGCTGGCATCTTACCGCAGAGACTGAAGTCCCAGCTCTGGACCGCGCCTCGCCAGACCCCACACTGCCTGGCCTCTCTCACTTCACTGGAGCCACTGCCCTGGTCACTGGCCACACCCAGTCCCACATCCCAGGGCACCCCCGGCCTCCGACCTCGTGCCCTGCCCTGGTCTCTCCACCACCTCGCTCCTCCTCCTCTAAACCTC
>NW_024348362.1:0-6886 GCF_902729225.1 Pteropus medius
ATATATGCATATAGATGAACATATATATGCATATATATGTATATGGTAGATCTGGCAAAAAGCTCTCTAGTGACGTCCATTTTGAGCGGGAACTGCAGACTTTCGAGATACGGCTCACTTGCGGCAAATTCACGGCCCTCGCGGCGCCTCGGGGCTCTGAGGGCGGTGCTCGGTCGTCTGCGGGTACTGGGGTACAGAAGTTGCAGAAGCACTCACTGTCACTTTGAGCCCCTAGAGGTACAAACGGCGTCTCATTCCTCTCTGTATCCTCGTGCAGAGCTCCAGGCCACCCACAGACAGCGGACCCAGGGAGGCTTTGGCCCCTCCGTCCCTGGAGGCCGTCACCCGCTGGAAAGAGGTCAGTGGGGGGACACTGCAGACAGCTGTGGGTCTGATTACGGCCTCCGTGCCTTATGAGCTTTGCGATCACCTCTTCGAGCCTTTCATTTCTTCATTTTGAATGCGTCCACGGGGACCATTACGACCATCCCAGGCAGAAAGGTGAGGGAGAGGGAGGTGTCTGCTTCCGTCCTGAAGTCTGATTTCCAATGCGGAAAGCAGGAAGGAGCAGAGGCCTTAGGAAGGAGCCCCGGGGCCTCTGGGATGAAAGAGATCATGCTGAATTGTGGCTCTGGAACGCCCGGTGTCCACACTCCGGGGAGGTGGAGGTGCTGGGAGCGGCCTGTCTTCTCTGGTAGACCAGGGTCCACACAGGTTTCCTTCGAAAATCCACCATATTCATATATATGCATATAGATGAACATATATATGCATATATATGTATATGGTAGATCTGGCAAAAAGCTCTCTAGTGACATCCATTTTGAGCCGGAACTGCAGACTTTCGAGATACGGCTCACTTGCGGCAAATTCACGGCCCTCGGCGCCTCGGGGCTCTGAGGGCGGTGCTCGGTCGTCTGCGGGTACTGGGGTACAGAAGTTGCAGAAGCACTCACTGACACTTTGAGCCCCTAGAGGTACAAACGGCGTCTCATTCCTCTCTGTATCCTCGTGCAGAACTCCATGCCACCCACAGACAGCGGACCCAGGGAGGCTTTGGCCCCTCCGTCCCTGGAGGCCGTCACCCGCTGGAAAGAGGTCAGTGGGGGACACTGCAGACAGCTGTGGGTCTGATTTGCGCCTCCGTGCCTTATGAGCTTTGCATTCACCTCCTCGAGCCTTTCATTTCTTCATTTGAATGCGTCCACTGGGACCATTACGACCATCCCAGGCAGAAAGGTGAGGGAGAGGGAGGTGTCTGCTTCCGTCCTGAAGTCTGATTTCCAATGCGGGAAAGCAGGAAGGAGCAGAGGCCTTAGGAAGGAGCCCCGGGGCCTCTGGGATGAAAAGAGATCCTGCTGAATTGTGGCTCTGAACGCCCGGTGTCCACACTCCGGGAAGGTGGAGGTGCTGGGAGCGGCCTGCCTTCTCTGGTAGACCAGGGGTCCACACAGGTTTCCTTCGAAAATCCACCTTATACATATATATGCATATAGATGAACATATATATGCATATATATGTATATGGTAGATCTGGCAAAAAGCTCTCTAGTGACGTCCATTTTGAGCCGGAACTGCAGACTTCCGAGATACGGCTCACTAGCGGCAAATTCACGGCCCTCCCGGCGCCTCGGGGCTCTGAGGGCGATACTCGGTCGTCTGCGGGTACTGGGGTACAGAAGTTGCAGAAGCACTCACTGACACTTTGAGCCCCTAGAGGTACAAACGGCGTCTCATTCCTCTCTGTATCATCGTGCAGAGCTCCAGGCCACCCACAGACAGCGGACCCAGGGAGGCTTTGGCCCCTCCGTCCCTGGAGGCCGTCACCCGCTGGAAAGAGGTAGTGGTGGACACTGCAGACAACTGTGGGTCTGATTTCCGCCTCCGTGCCTTATGAGCTTTGCGATCACCTCTTCGAGCCTTTCATTTCTTCATTTTGAATGCGTCCACGGGGACCATTACGACCATCCCAGGCAGAAAGGTGAGGGAGAGGGAGGTGTCTGCTTCCGTCCTGAAGTCTGATTTCCAATGCGGAGAGCAGGAAGGAGCAGAGGCCTTAGGAAGGAGCCCCGGGGCCTCTGGGATGAAAAGAGATCATGCTGAATTGTGGCTCTGGAACGCCCGGTGTCCACACTCCGGGGGGGTGGAGGTGCTGGGAGCGGCCTGTCTTCTCTGGTAGACCAGGGTCCACACAGGTTTCCTTCGAAAATCCACCATATACATATATATGCATATAGATGAACATATATATGCATATATATGTATATGGTAGATCTGGCAAAAAGCTCTCTAGTGGCGTCCATTTTGAGCCGGAACTGCAGACTTTCGAGATACGGCTCACTTGCGGCAAATTCACGGCCCTCCCGGCGCCTCGGGGCTCTGAGGGCGGTGCTCGGTCGTCTGCGGGTACTGGGTACAGAAGTTGCAGAAGCACTCACTGACACTTTGAGCCCCTATAGGTACAAAGCGTCTGTTCCTCTCTGTATCCTCAGGGTGCAGAGCTCCAGGCCACCGACAGACAGCGGACCCAGGGAGGCTTTGGCCCCTCCGTCCCTGGAGGCCGTCACCCGCTGGAAAGAGGTCAGTTGGGGGACACTGCAGACAGCTGTGGGTCTGATTTCGGCCTCCGGGCCTTATGAGCTTGCGATCACCTCTTCGAGCCTTTCATTTCTTCATTTTGAATGCGTCCACGGGGACCATTACGACCATCCCAGGCAGAAAGGTGAGGGAGAGGGAGGTGTCTGCTTCCGTCCTGAAGTCTGATTTCCACTGCGGAAAGCGGGAAAGAGCCGAGGCCTTAGGAAGGAGCACCGGGGCCTCTGGGATGAAAAGAAATCATGCTGAATTGTGGCTCTGGAACGCCCGGTGTCCACACTGCGGGGAGGTGGAGGTGCTAGAGCATCTTCTAAGTGAGCCAGGGTCCACAGGGTTTCCTTAATCCTGCCCTTCCTATGCATATGAATGAACATCTCCTATGCATATATATGTATATGGTAGCTTTGGCAAAAAGCTCTCTGGTGACGTCCATTTTGAGCCAGAATCGCAGACTTCCGAGAAAAGGCTCACTGCGGCAAATTCCATTCCGCTTCCCCTAGAGCTCTGAGGCGTGCTTTCGACCGTCTCTTGGTACTGGGAGTACAAGTTGCAGGCACTCACTTTGACACTGAGAGCCCCTAGAGGAATTTTACACAAGCAGCCATTTCCTCTCTGTATCCTCAAATGCTGAAACTCAGGCCACCCACAGACAGCGTACCCAGGGATGCTTGGGCCCCTCCGTCCCTGGAGGCCGTCACCCGCTGGAAAGAGGTCAGTTGGGGGACACTGCAGACAGCTGTGGGTCTGATTTCGGCCTCCGTGCCTCTTGAGCTTCGCGATCACCTCTTTGAGCCTTTCATTTCTTCATTTCTAATGCGTACACGGGGACCATTACGACCATCACAGGTAGAAAGGTGAGGGAAAGGGAGGTGTCTGCTTCCGTCCTGAAGTCTGATTTCCAATGCGGAAAGCAGGAAGGAGCAGAGGCCTTAGGAAGGAGCCCCGGAGCCTCTGGGATGAAAAGAGATCCTGCTGAATTGTGGCTCTGGAACGCCCGGTGTCCACACTCCGGGGAGGTGGAGGTGCTGGGGCAAAGCCTGTTCTTCTCTGGGCAGACCAGGATTCACACAGTTTCCTTCGAAAATCCACCATGCTGCATATATATGCATATAGATGAACATGTATATGCCTGTATGTTGGAAATCACAAAAAGCTCTCTAGTGACGTCTTTGAGGCGGAGACTTGCAGACTTTTCGAATGCATTCACTTAAAGCAGATGCTGACCCTCCGGTAGCCTCGGGCTTCAGGAAGGCGGGTATACCATTCTGAATCTCTTGAGGCATATATGTGTGTATATATAAATATACCAAGTACTGAGGAAAGGAAATAGCAATTTACATAGATAGATAGATGGGTAGATGAGAGAGAGAGAAAGGGGAAACAGACAAAGAGGAAGTCAAGAGATATAAGAATATCCCTCCAGATTCAGGCCACAGATATAGATATAGCTATATCTAAAAGGGCTCACAAGCAAAAGCACCTCTACTGACGTCCATTTTGGTAAGACACAGATTTCGAGAATCTAGAAACCACTTAGGCAAAATTCTGACCCTCCCGGCGCTTTCCAGAGATACAGAGGCGATCTTCCGATCATCTGGGTACTGGGTGCAGAGACTGCCAGAAGCACTCACTGACTTGCCCAGAGCCCCTAGAAATTTCAAGCAACGTCTCATTCCTCTCACATCCTCGTGCAGAGCTCCAGGCCACTACAGACCTTGGACCCAGGGAGGCTTTGGCCCCTCCGTCCCTGGAGGCCGTCACCCGCTGGAAAGAGGTCAGTTGGGGGACACTGCAGACAGCTGTGGGTCTGATTTCGGCCTCCGGGCCTTATGAGCTTTACGATCACCTCTTCGAGCCTTTCATTTCTTCATTTTGAATGCGTCCACGGGGACCATCACGACCATCCCAGGCAGAAAGGTGCGGGAGAGGGAGGTGTCTGCTTCCGTCCTGAAGGCTGATTTCCACTGCGGAAAGCGGGAAGGAGCCGAGGCCTTAGGAAGGAGCCCCGGGGCCTCTGGGATGAAAAGAGATCATACTGAATTGTGGCTCTGGACCGCCCGGTGTCCACACTGCGGGGAGGTGGGAGGGTGCTGGGAAAGCGGCCTGCTCTTCTCTGAGGCCAAGGGTCCACACAGGTTTCCTTAATCCACCATATACTTCCTGCATATAAAATCAGACACATATATATACTTGCATATATATGTATATGAATCTAAGCAAAAAGCTCTCCTAGTGACGTCCTTTTGGGCTTGGAACTGGGCTTTGCCGAGATCTAGGCTTCACTGGCGGCAAGTCCGCATTTACCTCCGGTACTGAGACTCTGAGGCGTCCTTTCCGAAGTCGTCTCGCGGTGCTGGGGCTGAAGTTGCAAGCACTTCCACTGACACTTTGAGCCCCCTAGAAATTTTGAAGCGGCGTCTCATTCTGCATATCCTCGTGCAGAGGCACCAGGCCCACCACAGACAGCCGGACGAGGGGAGGCTTTGGCCCTCCGGCGTCCCTGGAGGCCGTCCTGCCTAGGCTCAGTCATTTGGGGAACCTGCGAACAACTGTGGTCTGATTTCACCTCCGTGCCTTATGAGCTTCCTGCGATCCTCTTCGAGCCTTTCATTTCTTCATTTTGAATCCGTCCACGGGGACCATTACGACCTTCCCAGGCAGAAAGGTGAGGGAGAGGGAGGTGTCTGCTTCCGTCCTGAAGTCTGATTCCACTGCGGAAAGCGGGAAGGAGCCGAGGCCTTAGGAAGGAGCCCCGGGGCCTCTGGGATGAAAAGAGATCATGCTGAATTGTGGCTCTGGGCCGCCCGGTGTCCACACTGCGGGGAGGTGGAGGTGCTAGGAGCGGCCTGGCTCTTCTCTGATAGACCGAGGGTCACACAGGTTCCAGCGAAAATCCACCACCAGCACATATATGCATGCTGATGGGCATATATGCATGCCTGTATATGGAATCTGTAAAGCTCTCTAGTGACGTCCATTTTGGGCAGACTGGGACTTTGAGAGACTCTGACTCTTGCGGCAAAATTCACGCGGCCTCCCAGCAAGCCTCACAGGACTCTGAGGGCGTGCTGGAGTCGTCTGCAGGCCGCTGGGGCTGAAGTTGCAGAAGCTTTCATGACACTTTGAGCCCCTAAGAGGTACAAGCAATGCTCATTCCTCATATCCTCGTGCGGAAGCTCCCAAGGCCTGAACCAAAGCGGACTGAGGCTTTGGCCCCTCAAGATCCTAGAGGCCCATCACCCCACTAGAAAAGAGATTGTGAGAGGGGACACACACCAACTGTGGGTCTGAATTCGGCCTCCGTGCCTTAGGAGCTTTGCGATCAGCTCTTTGAGCCTTTCATTTCTTCATTTTGAATGCGTCCACGGGGACCATTACGACCATCCCAGGCAGAAAGGTGAGAGAGAGGGAGGTGTCTGCTTCCGTCCTGAAGTCTGATTTCCACTGCGGAAAGCGGGAAGGAGCCGAGGCCTGAGGAAGGAGCCCCGGGGCCTCTGGGATGAAAAGAGATCATGCTGAATTGTGGCTCTGGAACGCCCGGTGTCCACACTGCGGGGAGGTGGAGGTGCGAGGAGCGGCCTGTCTTCTGTGGTAGAGCAGGGGTCCAGGCAGGTTTCCTTCAAAATCCACCATATACATATATATGCATATAGATGAACATATATATGCATATATATGTATATGGTAGCTTTGGCAAAAAGCTCTCTGGTGACGTCCATTTCGAGCCAGAATCGCAGACTTCCGAGAAAAGGCTCACTTGCGGCAAATGCACAGCCCTCCGGCATACTCGAGGCTCTGAGGTGCTCGGTCGTCTCTCTTGGTGCTCCAGGGTACAGAAGTTGCAAACACTTCTTTGACACTTTGAGCCCCTAAGGGTACAAGCAGCGTCTCATTCACCTACTGTGTCCCTGTTGCAGGCTCCGGGCCACCCACACGAGACAGCGGTTGGGGGCTTTGGCCCTCCGTCCATGGCGGCCGTCACCCGCTGGAAAGAGTTCAGTTGGGAGACACTGCAGACAGCTGTGGGTCTGAATTCGGCCTCCGTGCCTTAGGAGCTTTGCGATCAGCTCTTTGAGCCTTTCATTTCTTCATTTGGAATGCTTCCCCGGGGACAATTCCGACCATCCCAGGCAGAAAGGTGAGGGAGAGGGAGGTGTCTGCTTCGATCCTGAAGTCTGATTTCCACTGCGGAAAGCGGGAAGGAGCCGTGCCTAAGGAAGGAGCCCCGGGGCCTCCGGGATGAAAAGAGATCATGCTGAATTGTGGCTCTGGAACGCCCGGTGTCCACACT
>NW_024348363.1:0-651 GCF_902729225.1 Pteropus medius
GAACTACCATATGACCCAGCAATTCTACTTCTGGGCATTTTTCCAAAGAAATCCAAACACTAATTCCAAAGGACATATGCACCTCTATGTTCACTGCAGTATGGTCAAAACATGGATGCAACCTAAGTGTTCATCAATATATAAATAAATAAAGAAGAGGTAGTACATATATACAATGGAATATTACTCAGTCATAAAAATGAAATCATGTCATTTGCAACAACATGGACAGACCTAGGAGGTATTACATTAAGTGAAATAAGTCAGACAGAGAAAGAAAAATACCATGATTTCCCTTATATGTGAAATCTAAAAAAACATAATAAATAAATAAGAAACAAAGTCATGGATACAAAGAACAAACTGATGGTTGCAAGATAGAAGGGAGGTTGGGAGGATTAGGGAAAAAGGGAAGGGATTAATATGTACAAATCGCCAGTTACAAAAACAGTCACAGGAATGTAAAGTAGAACATAGGAAACATAGTCAATAATATAGTAACTATGTATAGTATCAAAGGAGTACTAGACTTATGGGGTAATCACTTCATAAGTTGTATAAATTTCTGATCACTATGTTGTACACTTGAAATTAACATATTGTATGTCAACTGTAATTTAAAACTTTTCAAATTTTTAAAATTATGTCTGT
>NW_024348364.1:0-490 GCF_902729225.1 Pteropus medius
GTGTGCGCATGCGTGTGCGTGTGCGTGCACGCGTGTAAGCCTGGGAGGGGGAGCCGGGACCCCAGCGTTCCCGTAGCGAGCGGGCTGTCACGTCTCCATATCTTTTCTGTCTCTGAGAAACGGAGACGAGACGGAAGGCTCGGTGGTTGCCGGTTCTGCTTGCTGCACTTTTCCTGCTCGCCCCGCCCCCACCTCCAGGCCCGGGCTGAGCTGGGGGCCTGTCTGCCCGGCAGGGACAGGCCACCCAAGGACAGCCCTGCTTCAGAGCGCCCGCTGTGGACACCCGCAGAACGTACAAGGCGCCGGGAGTCTTGTGACCTACCAAAGGCCCAAACGAAAGCAAACTGGCCGTGGACCCTCAGGGCTGGGTGGGGCCGGGCACGTCAGCCACTGATGACCATCTCTGCCACACCAGCGAACCTTTGCTCGGAAGGGGCGGCACAGGCTGGCCCGCGGGAAATGGCCGCGCCAAGCCGGCGGGGGAAGGGCG
>NW_024348365.1:0-489 GCF_902729225.1 Pteropus medius
GGGGACAGGGGACGGTGTCCTGGGGGCAGCAGGAAATGCGCTGAGGCTGAGCAGTGCACAGGGGAGTGTGGGCGTGGGGATCCATGGGGCCATGGGGAGGCTGGGACCAGAGCCTGCGGCTCCCCGTGCCTGTGCCCCCCACCATGCCTGGGGCCCCCGCATCATGCCTGGGGCCTCCCCACCCCCCACCCCCCTTGCCTGCAGCTCCCCGTGCCTGCACGATGACACAGAGGGGCCTGGAATGAAAAGCTAATGCATTTGGAGTCCGACAGACCTGGTCTAATCTCTTGGGCAGTGACCAGCTGTATAATTTCGAGGTCCCCAAGCTCATTGTCCTTGTCTATAAAATGAGAACAGAGGACACACTGTCTAACTGGCAAGGCCGACGTGAGCAGCAGCCAACTATAAATCTAGTGCAATGCCTGGCACACAGTAGGTTCACAATCAATAAATGGCGGCGAGCATTAACATCGCCACTGTAGAGGGTGG
>NW_024348366.1:0-671 GCF_902729225.1 Pteropus medius
AGATTCATGGATACAGAAAGGAGAAAGGTGGCTGCCTGGGTCTGGCCATCGTGGGTGTAGTTATTCTTCTCGTGGGCGCAAAGTTTCGGTTCGGGGAAAAACAAAAAAAGTCTGGGCATGGATAGTGGTGAAGGTCACCACACCACAACATGAATAAATGAAAATGCCACTGACCCAGACAGTCAGGAAGGGGGAAACCGGGAAAGGTTTTGTTCTGTATATTTTACCATTAAAAAACAAAAAAAGTCTAGGACCATGCCACCCTGACCATGCCCGATCCCATCTGATCTCAGAAGCTAAGCAAGGTGTGGCCTGGTTAGTGCTTGGATGGGAGACCACCTAGGAAGACCAGGTGCTATAGGTGTAAAAAAAAATTAAAAAAAAAAAGACAAGGATCTTTTTAAAAAAATATGTCTTTCATTTAGTTTCAAGTATATAGTACGTTGGAGAGACATCTCTAGAGTTCATGAAAGCATAGAGTGCTCTCTCCTTACGCTGGCCCTCCACCTAGCCATCCTGTGAGTGCTGACTGCACTCCCTCTGCCTGCTGGGGCTCCCCAGCCCCGTGACCATCCATCCACTATGAATTTGTACTTCTTTAAGCCGTCACCAACTTCTCCAGCCACCCCCCTGATCCCCCTCCATATTGTCCACTATATTTATGAGTCTGT
>NW_024348367.1:0-374 GCF_902729225.1 Pteropus medius
CTGAGGTCGTCAGAGGGGGAGCTGCTGGCTCACCAGCCTGAGCATCTTCCAGCCCTTGACCTGTACTGCTGAGGTGGCCCTGCTAACGCAAAAATTCCATTCGTGGGCGCACAGGGACCCCAGAGACTCCTCAAATGCCCTCCGTTGTTATTCAAAGCAGACACCCTGGGAATTTCAGGCCCCAAAAGATGCCGCCTCCCACGTGCTCCTGACCCGGTGTGAGCAGACGGAAGGGGGAGCCTGAGCCACTCTGGCTGGAGAGGAGGGAGAAGATGAAGGAGAGGGGGTGAGAGGGTCCACGTGACTCGGTGGCTCACAGGCATGTCCCTTGTTAGCAAGGAATACGACAACAGACTGTGATTCTTTTTTTTTTT
>NW_024348368.1:0-1081 GCF_902729225.1 Pteropus medius
GCACTTGGCACCACCTTGCCTCCCGACTCCGAAAGACTCACCCTTCGCAGCCGCGGCTGCGGGATGTTGGGAAGCTGCGGCAGGACCTGCGGGCATGACCCGGGCGGGCCGGCACCGTGGCGGGACCGGCAGCAGAGGGCGCTGGCGGGATGCCGCAGGCTGCCGTAGGCTGCCGTTCATTTCCAGCAGGCGTCCGCCCTGCGCCCTGCTCCCTGCGCCCTGCGCCCTGCGCCCTGCGCCTTGCCGCCCCTTGGGGTACCAGCAAAGCTGGGGTACGTGCCTCCTCTCCAGATTTGGGAAGGTGCAGGGCTGGGGCCTTGGCGGAGTCCTGATCAGCCGAAACCGCTGCGCCCCAGGGGACACAGGCAGCAACGCTCTGGCCAGTCACGTACGGGGCGCGTTCTATGAACACCACACCCAGTCGGGGAGAGCTACGATCCAGGAGAAAGATCTGCAAACGGCCTGCTCCAGCACTTGGCACCACCTTGCCTCCCGACTCCGAAAGCCTCACCCTTCGCAACCGCGGCTGCGGGATGTTGGGAAGCTGCGGCAGGACCTGCGGGCATGACCCGGGCTGGCCGGCACCGTGGCGGGACCGTCAGCAGAGGGCGCTGGCGGGATGCCGCAGGCTGCCGTAGGCTGCCGTTCATTTCCAGCAGACGTCCGCCCTGCGCCCTGCGCCCGGCGCCCTGCGCCCTGCGCCCTGCCGCACCTTGCGGTACCAGCAAAGCTAGGGTACGTGCCTCCTCTCCAGATTTGGGAAGGTGCAGGCCTGGGGCCTTGGCGGACTCCTGATCAGCCGAATCGGCTGCGCCCCAGGGGACACAGGCAGCAACGCTCTGGCCAGTCACGTACGGGGCGCGTTCTATGAACACCACACCCAGTCGGGGAGAGCTACGATCCAGGAGAAAGATCTGCAAACAGCCTGCTCCAGCAGTTGGCACCACCTTGCCTCCCGACTCCGAAAGACTCACCCTTCGCAGCCGCGGCTGCGGGATGTTGGGAAGCTGCGGCAGGACCTGCGGGCATGACCCGGGCTGGCCGGCACCCTGGCGGGACCGGCAGCAGAGGGCGCTGGCGG
>NW_024348369.1:0-318 GCF_902729225.1 Pteropus medius
ATAGATAGATGATAGATACATAGATACATAATAGATACATAGACAGATGATAGACAGACAGACATGATAGACAGACAGATGATAGGTAGATGACAGATGACAGATACAAAGATACACAGACATTCATAGACAGACAGACAGACACAGATGACCGACAGAGGATCTGTAACTGCGATTAACGGAGTCATCTCGCCCCCCGCCCCCCAAGGAACCGAAGAGGAGGACGAAGGCGACGACCTCCTGCTGCGGTCCGTGGACCAGTTCTGGTGGTTCCCGCACATGTGGAGCCACATGCAGCCCCACCTCTTCCGCAACGAG
>NW_024348370.1:0-1321 GCF_902729225.1 Pteropus medius
TGTTAGCAGTAGGATAGGGTTAGGGGTAGGGTAATAAGTAAGAGTTGGGATTAGTATTGAGTTTAGTGTTAAGGTTAGGGTTAGGGTTAGGTTTAGAGCATGTTTTGGGGTTAAAGTCAGGGTTAGGGTTAGGTTAGGTTAAGGGGTTAGTGTAGGGTTAGTGTACGTGTAAAATTTTTGCTTAGGGTTAGTGTTAGGGTTAGCGTTAGAATTAGGATTAGGATTACCATTAGTTTTAGGGTTAGGATTAGGGATAGGGTTAGGGTCAGTGCAGGTTAAGGTTATCGTATAGCTCACGTTAGGTTTAGTTTAGGGGTCGGTTTACGGTTGGAATTACGGTAAGTGGTTAGGATTAGATTTATCGTTGTAAAATTTAAGGTTTGGGTTTGATTAGGGTTAGGTTTAGCTTTAGTTTTAGGGTAGGATCAGAGTTAGGGTTAGTGTTATGGTTAGGATTAGAATTAGGGTTATGTTTACCTTTTTTTACTGTTAGAATCTGGGTTAGGTTTAATTTTAGGGTTAGGGTTAAGGTGATGTTTAGTTTTAGATTTGAAGTTAGGGTTAGGTTTAGATTCAGGGACAGGGATTAGGGTTAGGGTTAGGGTTTTATTAGTGTTACAGTAGGCTTATTGTTAGGGTTAGAGTCAGGGTTAGTGGTACCTTAAGGCAAGATGTTAGACTAGGATTAGTGTTAGAGTTCCTGTATGGTTAGAATTAGCATTAAGTTTGGCATCGGTTACCTTTAGGTTTGTGTAAGGTTTACTTTAGGGTAAGATATATGTTTAGGGTTAGGGTTAGGGTTAGATTTCGGGTATGTAGTCAGATGTAGGTTTATTTTTAGTGTAAAATTTAGAGTTAGGGTTAGTGTTAGTGTTTGGGTTAGATTTAGAGTTAGGATTAGCTTTAGTTTTCATGTTAGGCTAAGAGTTGGGTTCATGTTAGGGATAGAGTTAGGGTTTGGGTTAGCTTTAGAGTTAAGGAAAATAGTGTAAGGTTCAGGTAAGAGGTTAGGGTTAGTTTTAGGGTTACGGTTATGGTTAAGATTTAGAATTAGATTTAGCGTTAACTATAGGTATATGGTTAGGTTTAGGTTTGCATTTAACTTTAGTTTACAGTTAGGATCAGGTTTATGGTTAGTATTAGGGTTAGGGTTAGAATTACAGTGAAGATTAGCTTTACTTTTAGAGTTATGATAAGGGTTAGTGTTAACCTTAGGGTTAAAGTTAAGGTTAGAGTTCGTTTTAGAGTTAAATTTAGGGTTAGGGTTAGTTTTACGGTAGGTTTTGGTATTTGTTACAGTTGGTATAAAATTTCGGTTAGG
>NW_024348371.1:0-681 GCF_902729225.1 Pteropus medius
GGTGGGAAGTGGGGGATGTGGTGAGGGAAAGTGGAGGAAAATCTGGTTTAGGCTGTGTGGACACCAGAAAAGACCATACTCCTAAGAACAGAGGCAAGGGCTCTAAGGTGGCCCCTCTTGGGCTTTATTTGTGCACTGGACAGCTCCAAAGGCTGCCGTTCACAAAGCCTGCTCGGCCCTTGGGCTGGGGGATGCTGTTGGGGGAGGAGTGCTGGAGCAAGAGGCAGCTGCTTAGTGCACAGGGTGCCGATCCTCCCTCCACAGCCTGAGAGCACCCTCCCTCCCCTCACGGATATTTTCAGTGCAAATAGTGTTCCCTGGAGTTGGGCAACATGAAGCCCAGAGCCCTCAGCCAAGCTGCTAGCCTGAGCCATGCAGGTGAACTACTGGTCTGGCCTGCCCAGAGCCGAAGAAAGAGAGGAAATGTAGAGCCCTCCTATTCATGCCCTCGTCCTCCCCCTGGAAACACCTTGATAAAGCTCATTTCCGGAGACAACTGTGGGAAACTGATGGAGAATAGGTCAAAATGGCATGTCAGGAAAAAAACACAGCTGAAGTGTCACCTCCAATGGCCCCTCTGTCCCTCCTCTTGATCTAGACTGCTTTCCTGGCCATAGGCTCATTCAGCAAATCCTCCTGGAGAAGCCTCAAATTTCACAACCAGGAGTGTGTGTGTGTGTG
>NW_024348372.1:0-536 GCF_902729225.1 Pteropus medius
AGATAGATAGATAGATGTTTGGATGGATGGATGGATGGATGGATGGATGGATACATAGATAGATGGATGGATAGATAGAAAGATAGATGGATAGATAGATAGATATAGATATAGAGATATCTATAGATACAGATACAGATATAGATATATCTATGGGAGCTCTGGCACAAAGCACTCTACTGACGTGCATTTTGAGCCAGAATCGCAGACTTCCGAGAAAAGGCTCAGTTGCGGCAAATGCAAAGCCCTCCCGCGGCCTTGGGGCTCTTTGGGCGATGCTCGGTCGTCTGCGGGTACTGGGGTACCGAAGTTGGAGGAGCAATCACTGACACTTTGAGCTTCTAGAGGTACAAACTATGTCTCATTCCTCTCTGTAGCCTCGTGCAGAGTTCAGGGCCACCCACAGGCAGTGTGCCCAGCGTTGCTTTGGGCCGCCCTTACATCGTTCCATGTTCCCCTTCATCCTTGTCGAGGAGGACGCCAAAATGGCATCCTTGGCCTGGTCGAAAGAGGTCAGTTTGTCAAACTTCAGACAC
>NW_024348373.1:0-653 GCF_902729225.1 Pteropus medius
ACTAAGAGATCAGTCTCTTTTGCTTTTAATTTGCCAAGGCAACCGCTGGCCCAACACAAGGCTGTTCATGAAGCAGCTTTTCATCCAGAGTGTAGAAATAAAGGTGTGGAGGTAATTCCTTTTATAAAAAAGTAAAAGTGATCAGGTGTCACCAGAGCTGGCCTCATGAGTGTGCAACTAATGCAGTCCCACAAGGCCCTGTGCTCAGAAAGGTCCCTTATTTACATTTTCATGCTCTGTGGTCAGCATTTTGAAATGCTCAATAATTTCATCTTTGAATTTGTGTTTTAAATAAAGTCTTACGGGTCAGTGGGGCATATGCCAGGAGCTCAGAGCCTCTATTCACACTCAGGCCTGCCTCCCACCAACTCCCTGCCTTCCTGGGCCAGGTTCTCCGCTAGCCTCCCAACTCCCACCAAATTACCTCCCAGGCCCCCTCCCCACTTTCACCCAATGACCTATCCCCCAACCCCTGCCTCTCCGCAGTCCACCATGGTTCGGGGTGGCAGGCACAAGGGAAAGGGTAATGCCTAATCTGACTTCCCACCCCGCTGCTTGGGTAGGACATCTGGGTCCGGAGGCTGGTGAGAGGGGCAGCCTGCAGCCAGTGGGCAGTATGCGCAGGCGCTGAGTCACAGCGCAGAAACCCCTGT
>NW_024348374.1:0-350 GCF_902729225.1 Pteropus medius
CAGGGGGCAGAGGACAAAGCTTAGTCAGCAGCAGGGAGGATGGAGAGAGAGGAGGTAGGACAGCTGGGCCACGTGGGGAATTTGGGTCTTATTCTGAGAGTTCTGCACCAGCATCGAAGTTTAGCTTCCTAGCCTAGTGGCTGCTGTCCGCTACACATGGGTAGATTCTCACCAGATTCCAGTCTTTTTTATCACAGGAAAAATGCGCACATATCCTAAAAGAACATTCTCCTTCATACTTTTCTGAAGAGGTTGAGGTGCTATAGACCCATTGCAATTTTTCACATTTTCCTGAAGAGGATTCTGAGGGTAAAATTGGGCATGGAGTAAGCCCACAGGCACACAGCTCC
>NW_024348375.1:0-660 GCF_902729225.1 Pteropus medius
TTTTTTTGTACAAAGTCTGTGCACCCAATCTCTTCTTTTCCGGAGAGCTCAGAAGTTTCCTTTGCCCATGCCATTATTTACTGTATATTTCATCCTACTTTGAGCTGTAATTGTTTATCTCTTTTCTTCACTGTAGCTCATGAGTTCCCTGAGGGCAGAGGCAACTTCTGAATCATTTTAATCTCTAGCACCTGGTACTTCTTAGGAACTTTGAGTCATTCACCAAAGATGCACAGAGGCACTGGCTAGGCTCTGGGATGGGTGAATGGGGGTACGAGATAAAAAATGTAAATAGGTCAGTGAATATGGTTTTCTACAGTACAAATAGGTGTTTTATGGAAGAGGAATGCATTAGGTACTTGCTATGTGGTAGGTGTGCAATAATTATTTGTTTCTTAAAGGGTGCTGCGAAAGCAAGTATGTCAAACTGCAGCTTTGGAGAATACTTCCTAACACTTCAGCTATATATATTTTTTTATGATGACATTGGTTAATGAAATCCAATGAGCTAACACTTAAAATTTAAGTTTTAAGTTTCCAATTTATATATATATATATATATTGCATTGTATGTTTACCACCCATAGTTAGACGCTTAAGCTAAATTTTGAAGGACAAATAAGAGTTAAATGAAAAGTGATGGGGTTAGAGGCAAGTCTT
>NW_024348376.1:0-548 GCF_902729225.1 Pteropus medius
ACTGAGTTTCTCATGTAACTCCTTTTATACCCACAGTAGGTCCTGCTGACTTTAAGCAAATTGACGTATTATAAAACCAATTTACCATAGGCTAACTGATACCAACAAGAGTTAAGTTCCTATAGCTTCTCATCAATGTTGTAATGAAATTATATTGAACTAAATGGCATGCAGTATTTAAATGTGAAGAAATATTCAAATAGATTTTTTACAAACAATAACATTAAGATCACAAAAGAAAAATGTGTCAGTCACTGATCAGTTTATAAAAGGATAAATACAAAAAATATATAAAATCTTACTACTAATCAATGTAAAAAGAAAACAAAAAAATCAAAAATGGCTTTTTATTTATTAAATAAGCAAATACTTTTAAATGTTTAATATTGATTACTAGCGATCTTGTGATAACACAGGCCATCTCATATTCTACTAATGGGGTATTGTATTAGTTTACTATGGCTATCAAAACAAAGTACCACAGCCTGGGTGGTTTAAACTACAGAAGGTTATTTTCTCACAGTTCTGGAGACTAGAAGTTTGAAATC
>NW_024348377.1:0-522 GCF_902729225.1 Pteropus medius
CCCCACCCTAACCCTAACCCTAAACATAACCATAATCTCTTTCCCTAAACCTAATCTAACTTTAAATCCAAAACTAACCCTAACCCTATCCATAACCATAACATCAAACCTATTATTGATTCTAACCTTAAAACTAAAGATAAACCACAGCGTAATTCTAACCCTAACTGTAAAACTAACCCTAAATCTGGTCCTACTCTGAAACTAAAGCTAATCCTAAACCTAAATCTAACCCAAACTTAAAATTTTACACTAATAAATAAACCTAACCCTAACCTTTTACCGTAACCTAAACCCTAAACCTGCCTATAAACTAAACTTAAACCGAACCCTAACGAAACCCCTAATTCTAATATACCCTAACTCTAACCCTAACCCTAACACTAATCCTAACTCTAACCTCTGACCCTAACTGTAACCCTTACCCTAACAGCTTATTCTAACCCTAACCCTAACCCTGACTCTAACCCTAAAACTAAACTTAATACCTAAACCTAACCATAACCCTAAACCTAACCCTGA
>NW_024348378.1:0-5535 GCF_902729225.1 Pteropus medius
CGATTCTGGCTCAAAATGGACGTCACCAGAGAGCTTTTCGCCAAAGCTACCTTATACATATATATGCATATGTATATTCATCTATATGCATCTATATGTATATGGTGGAATTTCGAAGGAAACCTGCGTGGACCCCTGGTCTAGCACAGAAGACAGGCCGCTGCTAGCACCTCCACCTCCCCGCAGTGTGGACACCGGGCTTTCCAGAGCCACAATTCAGCATGATCTCTTTTTATTCCGGAGGCCCCAGGTCTCCTTCCTCAGGCCTCGGCTCCTTCCCGCTTTCCGCAGTGGAAATCAGACTTCAGGACGGAAGAAGACACCTCCCTCTCTCTCACCTTTCAGCCTGGGATGGTGGTAATGGTCCCCGGGGACGCATTCAAAATGAAGAAATGAAAGGCTCAAAGAGCTGATCGCAAAGCTCCTAAGGCACGGAGGCCGAATTCAGCCCCACAGCTGTCTGCAGTATCTCCCAACTGAACTCTTTCCAGCGGGTGACGGCCGCCATGGACGGAGGGGCCAAAGCATCCCCGGGTACGCTGTCTGTGGGCGGCCCTGACCCCTGCAAGAGGATGCAGAGACGAGTGACACGTAGTTTGTACCTCTAGGAGCTCAAAGTGTCAGTGAGTGCTCCTCCAACTTCTCCACCCCAGTACCCCAGATGACCGGGCATGGCCCACAGAACCCCAAGGCCCCGGGAGTGCTGTGCATTTGCCGCAAGTGAGCCTTTTCTCGGAAGTCTGCGATTCTGGCTCAAAATGGACATCACCAGAGAGCTTTTCGCCAAAGCTACCATATACATATAGATGCATATATATATTCATCTATATGCATCTATATGTATATGGTGGATTTTCGAAGGAAACCTGCGTGGACCCCTGGTCTACCACAGAAGACAGGCCGCTGCTAGCACCTCCACCTCCCCGCAGTGTGGACAGCGGGCCTTCCAGAGCCACAATTCAGCATGATCTCTTTTCATCCCGGAGGCTCCGGGGCTCCATCCTCAGGCCTCGGCTCCTTCCCGCTTTCCGCAGTGGAAATCAGACTTAAGGACGGAAGCAGACACCTCCCTCTCCCTCACCTTTCAGCCTGGGATGGTCGTAATTGTCCCCGTGGACGCATTCAAAATGAAGAAATGAAAGGCTCAAAGAGCTGATCGCAAAGCTCCTAAGGCACGGAGGCCGAATTCAGACCCACAGCTGTCTGCAGTGTCTCCCAACTGAACTCTTTCCAGCGGGTGACGGCCGCCATGGAAGGAGGGGCCAAAGCATCCCCGGGTACGCTGTCTGTGGGCGGCCCTGACCCTTGCAAGAGGATGCAGAGACGAATGACACGTAGTTTGTACCTCTAGGAGCACAAAGTGTCAGTGAGTGCTCCTCCAACTTCGCCACCCCAGTACCCGCAGATGACCGGGCATAGCCCACAGAGCCCCAAGGCCCCGGGAGGGCTGTGCATTTGCCGCAAGTGAGCCTTTTCTCGGAAGTCTGCGATTCTGGCTCAAAATGGACGTCACCAGAGAGCTTTTTGCCAAAGCTACCATATACATATATATGCATACATATGTTCATCTATATGCATATATATGTATATGGTGGATTTCGAAGGAAACCTGCGTGGACCCCTGGTCTACCACAGAAGACAGGCCGCTCCTAGCACCTCCACCTCCCCGCAGTGTGGACACCGGGCGTTCCAGAGCCACAATTCAGCATGATCTCTTTTCATCCCGGAGGCCCAGGGGCTCCTTCCTCAGGCACGGCTCCTTCCCGCTTTCCGCAGTGGAAATCAGACTTCAGGACGGAAGCAGACACCTCCCTCTCCCTCACCTTTCTGCCTGGGATGGTCGTAATGGTCCCCGTGGACGCATTCAAAATGAAGAAATGAAAGGCTCAGAGAGCTGATCGCAAAGCTCCTAAGGCACGCAGGCCGAATTCAGACCCACAGCTGTCTGCAGTGTCTCCCAACTGAACTCTTTCCAGCGGGTGACGGCCGCCATGACGGAGGGCCAAAGCATCCCCGGGTACGCTGTCTGTGGGCGGCCCTGAACCCTGCAAGAGGATGCAGAGACGAATGACACGTAGTTTGTACCTCCTGGAGCTCAAAGTGTCAGTGAGTGCTCCTCCAACTTCGCCACCCCAGTACCCGCAGATGACCGGGCATGGCCCACAGAGCCCCAAGGCCCCGGGAGGGCTGTGCATTTGCCGCAAGTGAGCCATTTCTCGGAAGTCTGCGATTCTGGCTCAAAATGGACGTCACCAGAGAGCTTTTCGCCAAAGCTACCATATACATATATATGCATATATGTATATGCATATATATGTATATGGTGGATTTTCGAAGGAAACCTGCGTGGACCCCTGGTCTACCACAGAAGACAGGCAGCTCCTAGCACCTCCACCTCCCCGCAGTGTGGACACCGGGCGTTCCAGAGCCACAATTCAGCATGATCTCTTTTCATTCCGGAGGCCCCGGGGCTCCTTCCTCAGGCCTCGGCTCCTTCCCGCTTTCCGCAGTGGAAATCAGACTTCAGGGCGGAAGCAGACACCTCCCTCTCCCTCACCTTTCAGCCTGGGATGGTCGTAATGGTCCATGTGGACGCATTCAAAATGAAGAAATGAAAGGCTCAAAGAGCTGATCGCAAAGCTCCTAAGGCACGGAGGCCGAATTCAGACCCACAGCTGTCTGCAGTGTCTCCCAACTGAACTCTTTCAGCGGGTGACGGCCGCCATGACGGAGGGCCAAAGCATCCCTGGGTACGCTGCCTGTGGGCGGCCCTGACCCCTGCAAGAGGATGCAGAGACGAATGACACGTAGTTTGTACCTCTAGGAGCTCAAAGTGTCAGTGAGTGCTCCTCCAACTTCGCCACCCCAGTACCGCAGATGACCGGGCATGGCCCACAGAGCCCCAAGGCCCCGGGAGGGCTGTGCATTTGCCGCAAGTGAGCCTTTTCTCGGAAGTCTGCGATTCTGGCTCAAAATGGACGTCACCAGAGAGCTTTTCGCCAAAGCTACCATATGCATATAGATGCATATATATATTCATCTATATGCATATATATGTATATGGTGGATTTTCGAAGGAAACCTGCGTGGACCCCTGGTCTAGCACAGAAGATAGGCCGCTGCTAACACCTCCACCTCCCCGCAGTGTGGACACCGGACGTTCCAGAGCCGCAATTCAGCATGATCTCTTTTCATCCCAGAGGCCCCGGGGGTCCTTCCTCAGGCCTCGGCTCCTTCCCGCTTTCCGCAGTGGAAATCAGACTTCAGGACGGAAGCAGACACCTCCCTCTCCCTCACCTTTCAGCCTGGGATGGACGTAATGGTCCCCGTGGAAGCATTCAAAATGAAGAAATGAAAAGCTCAAAGAGCTGATCGCAAAGCTCCTAAGACACGGAGGCCGAATTCAGACCCACAGCTGTCTGCAGTGTCTCCCAACTGAACTCTTTCCAGCGGGTGACGGCCGCCATGGAAGGAGGGGCCAAAGCATCCCCAGGTACGCTGTCTGTGGGCGGCCCTGAACCCTGCAAGAGGATGCAGAGACGAATGACACGTAGTTTTTACCTCTGGGAGCTCAAAGTGTCAGTGAGTGCTCCTCCAACTTCGCCACCCCAGTACCCGCAGATGACCGGGCATGGCCCACAGAGCCCCAAGGCCCCGGGAGGGCTGTGCATTTGCCGCAAGTGAGCCTTTTCTCGGAAGTCTGCGATTCTGGCTCCAAATGGACGTCACCAGAGAGCTTTTCGCCAAAGCTACCATATACATATATATGCATATGTATATTCATATATATGTATATGGTGGATTTTCGAAGGAAACCTGCGTGGACCCCTGGTCTACCACAGAAGACAGGCCGCTCCTAGCACCTCCACCTCCCCGCAGTGTGGACACCGGGCGTTCCAGAGCCACAATTCAGCATGATCTCTTTTCATCCCGGAGGCCCCAGGGCTCCTTCCTCAGGCACGGCTCCTTCCCGCTTTCCGCAGTGGAAATCAGACTTCAGGACGGAAGCAGACACCTCCCTCTCCCTCACCTTTCTGCCTGGGATGGTCGTAATGGTCCCCGTGGACGCATCCAAAATGAAGAAATGAAAGGCTCAAAGAGCTGATCGCAAAGCTCCTAAGGCACGGATGCCGAATTCAGGCCCACAGCTGTCTGCAGTGTCTCCCAACTGAACTCTTTCCAGCGGGTGACGGCCGCCATGGACGCAGGGGCCAAAGCATCCCTGGGTACGCTGTCTGTGGGTGGCCCTGAAACCTGTAAGAGCATACAGAGACGAATGAGACGTAGTTTGTACCTCTAGGAGCTCAAAGTGTCGGTGAGTGCTCCTCCAACTTCGGTACCCCAGTCTCCGCAGAAGACCGAGCATCGCCACAGAGCCGCAAGGCCCCGGGAGGGCTGTGCATTTGCCGCAAGTGAGCCTTTTCTCGGAAGTCTGCGATTCTGGCTCAAAATGGACGTCACCAGAGAGCTTTTCGCCAAACCTACCATATACATATAGATGCATATATATATTCATCTATATGCATCTATATGTATATGGTGGATTTTCGAAGGAAACCTGCGTGGTCCCCTGGTCTACCACAGAAGACAGGCCGCTGCTAGCACCTCCACCTCCCCGCAGTGTGGACACCGGGCCTTCCAGAGCCACAATTCAGCATGATCTCTTTTCATCCCGGAGGCTCCGGGGCTCCTTCCTCAGGCCTCGGCTCCTTCCCGCTTTCCGCAGTGGAAATCAGACTTAAGGACGGAAGCAGACACCTCCCTCTCCCTCACCTTTCAGCCTGGGATGGTAGTAATGGTCCCCGGGGACACATTCAAAATGAAGAAATGAAAGGCTCAAAGAGCTGATCGCAAAGCTCCTAAGGCACGGAGGCCGAATTCAGACCCCCAGCTGTCTGCAGTGTCTCCCAACTGAACTCTTTCCAGCGGGTGACCCCCGCCATGGACGGAGGGGCCAAAGCATCCCCGGGTACGCTGTCTGTGGGCGGCCCTGACCCCTGCAAGAGGATGCAGAGACGAATGACACGTAGTTTGTACCTCTAGGAGCACAAAGTGTCAGTGAGTGCTCCTCCAACTTCGCCACCCCAGTACCCGCAGACGACCGGGCATGGCCTTCAGAGCCCCAAGGCCCCGGGAGGGCTGTGCATTTGCCGCAAGTGAGCCTTTTCTCGGAAGTCTGCGATTCTGGCTCAAAATGGACGTCACCAGAGAGCTTTTCGCCAAAGCTACCATATACACATATATGCATATATATATTCATCTATATGCATATATATGTATATGGTGGATTTTCGAAGGAAACCTGCGTGGACCCCTGGTCTACCACAGAAGACAGGCCGCTGCTAGCACCTCCACCTCCCCGCAGTGTGGACACCAGGCGTTCCAGAGCCACAATTCAGCATGATCTCTTTTCATCCCGGAGGCCCCGGGGCTCCTTCCTCAGGCCTCGGCTCCTTCCAGCTTTCCGCAGTGGAAATCAGACTTCAGGACGGAAGCAGACACCTCCCTCTCCCTCACCTTTCAGCCTGGGATGGT
>NW_024348379.1:0-365 GCF_902729225.1 Pteropus medius
ATTTGCTTATTATTCCACGGTTCGCATTTTTATTGTCAACCACCACTCGCTTGTCCTTAATCTACCAAGTCACTTTGTTTTCGTGTCACCTTTACATGATACAGAGCCGCAGTCTTTACAGAGTCTTACAAAGTTGTCATCTAGTCTGGGAGGGGCTTTTAAAATTTTCTTTGGACCTTTACATTTTTGTATAATTTACACTTACTGATCAAGGCTAAGAGTATTAGCTGTAAGTTGTGATATACACGCCATATTTATTGCTAAGGCTGCTTTTGCAATATTATCTGTTTCTTCCTAGCTCTCTTCTGTGTCGTGTGTGCTCCTTCGCATTACTCAGAGGTTCCACTTGCTACTTCTCATTCTAG
>NW_024348380.1:0-4745 GCF_902729225.1 Pteropus medius
TCAAACTAGTGGCATGAAACACCAGCATTCTTTTGCTGGTGGTCATGGGGGTGGTATTGAGACAAGGGGCAGAGGTCCGGCACTTTTTTGCTCTGTGATGTTGGGTCTTAGAAGAGAAGACCCACTTGCTGGAGTGAATGGACAGCCAGGGGTTGGGATGCTCTGGAGGCAGGAGGCTGGTGAAAGTCTACACATGATAACTTTGCAGGAATAGACACACAAAAGACATTGGCTGAGGGGATTGCCCCACATGGGAGGAGAAATACTACCACCCAGTATTGCACTGGATGATGCCTCTCCTGTGAGCAGGGAACTTGAGTGTCAAGGTTCCAATTCCAGATCACTATGCACTCAGTGGCTAGCATGAGAGGCTCCCACAGGCTTGGTGACCCTTTGGAAACTTCAGCTCAGAAAAGCGGAGGAGAGGCTCTGTGATGCCATCCAAACATAGCCTTGGCCAGGTCATGTCACCACACTTGTTGTTTTCTAAAGGCATCTGTTATTAAAAAGGGAATACTCAGGGAACCTCTGGTTAAAATGAGGAGACCCGAGGGATCCATTTTTCTTCTATCTATTAGGAGGAGAAAAATATGAGGGAAATTGCAGCATATTTAAAAGAAAGCTTTCACGTTGCATATACTGATTTTTAAAATTATTCAGTATGCCAAGGTGGCCCTCAGACTGCTAGGATGCAAGGAAGTGGTGTCTTTGTTCCCTGTCCAGAGTTCCTTGTCACTTGCATGAGATGGACTCCTGCCTCCCCCGCCACCATGAGCTTCGGTTTTGAAATAAGTAAAAGCACCTGGAAACACTTTGGGAACCTTACCAGAGAGTTTTGGAATAATGAATAAAAATGTACCTACACTAATGCAGAGTCTACCCTTTACATGGGGCTACTGAAGGTTTTGAAGGGGATAGTGTGGTCTGGATGATCCATAAACCAGAAGCTGGTCCCACATGGGGAAAGAGCCTGGTGGTCCTAAAGGACAGGCTGTTGGAAGCAGGGAGTCAGCCAAGGGACGTTGCAATAATGCAGGCACGAGGGATTGGGGAGCAGCTGGAGTGAGGGATTGGGTTGGCGATGCAGAAGTGCACACAAGAATGAAGGAGAGGTGATGCAGGACGAAACTCTGCCTGAGATGCTCGGGGACCAAAGCACTTCCACTCTCTGCAAAGTGCACAGGCAGAGCCCAGCTGTTGTGGTGACAAATGCCCTGCGTGAATGAACATCAGAGCCACCCGCCTGTCTGAAGTGCCACGGGCCTCATGTGTCAGCACTGAACATGCACACCCCCATGGGCCAAGTGATACACTTGCCCAGGTGATCCAAGATCTAGTATCAATTCACCAGAGCCTGAGTCAAGTAGGTGGGGAAACAGCCTACATGCCTGACAAGAAGGAACTCAGTGAGGAAGAAAATGCCCACGAATGATCATTAGATGTTGAGACTTGGAGGAAATGCTTTAAACCTGCATATTAAATGAACACCCTGAGCATTTGAATGTGCACCTTCTAACGGCAGGATCTATGATACATTACTGGGCTTTCAAGAGAAAAACAAATGTTAGTTGGTCTAAAAAATAGTACAAAGCATGTGACCTATAAGAGAAAGAAAAATAGAATCTCATCAACCTCCTTGTAATGATTGCTGGATGAAGATAATGGAGCCCGACAGCTATGTGAAGAACAGTGAGCCTTGATTTTATACTCTATCATTTATATGGGTATAAATGTACGGACCTCCACGTCAACACGCACGATATTTGATACTGCTGTTCCCACAGCCTCCTTCCACAGGAATAAAAGAAACTCCAAGATAAAATTCCTACAAAGGTACTGAACTATGGACATCTGGAAAAACTAAATTTTCAGTTATTTTTCTCAATTAACACTGGGGGTGCTTTACAGGAGTGAAGGGGTGACCTGATGGTGGTGACTGAGGTGAGTTTCTATAATAATTCATTGAGCCCTCACTTGTTCAAGGTTCTTTTCTATTTACGTGCTTTATTTTATATAAAAACACTTAAAATGAAACCTGTAGTAGATAAGTTTCCTGGAAAAATCTTCAAAAGTAAACAAAATATATATGTAAAACCAATTTTAAATCTAGGCAATAGAGACATTACTTAACGGTTGAGCACTGGGGTTGAGGCTGAGGGGAGAACAGGGAGGAGACCCCTCTTCCTTGGCCTGACTGGAGCTTCCTGACACTGTGCAAACTCCATCACCTCTGAGACTCAGGCTGAGGCCCCAGGTCTCAAACTGCACAGGTATTGAAACCAGACCTGCAAGGAGAATATGGGTGTTGGAATCCCTGGGGATACCAAGAGACTAATGGAGGACGGCTCTCAGGTGAGGGTGTGCAGGACCCAGAAGGCTCCTCACACCAATCAGAAGTGACCACAGGCTCTGGCTTCCCCAGTGGCTTGGTTCACAGGACAGGGAGGCACGGTGTACTCTCGGCTGGGGGTGTTGTCTCTCACCCTGAATGTCTACAATGTTGTACAGGACCAACTGAACTTGGGCACTTGGTCAGACATCTTCAGGCGATTTGTGCCTGGAGAGAGAGAGTGATGCACAGCAAGGGAGGACTCTGGGACTCCACGATGAAAAGGCCGAGTCCCTCTGCCCTGAGGCCTGTGAGGTGCAGGAGGTTTGATGACACAGGTGGGAGTGGTGATCTCGCCACTCAACCTAACACTGAATATGACCCATTATGAGACTAGAAGATTAAAAATGGACAGAGATCTGGAGTGTTAACCTTTTCTCCTCATAATCTTTATTTTTCCTAACATCCCAAGGCTTAGCCTGTGTCTTGTCTTTGAAAAATCATGATGCTGTGGTAATGAATAAAATAAGTTTTATGGCTTAATGTGTTCCAGGATGAAAAGATTAAAGGCACTCCGATTTCAAATGTAATTAAAGCAATTTTATTTATTTATTGAAGAATTTGGGAAGTAAAACATAAGCAATTAGTAATGCTACCTCATACCGTTTCTCTGATGAGCATTGCATTGAGTTTCCTTAAACATTTTGGTCATTTGTTTGATTTCTATGTATGTCAGCCTATAGAATCTTAGCCTCATTCCCTCTCCAGGGCTCCAAGGTGCTGAGGGGTCCTCAGCTGCAATGGGACCCTGCAGTGTCCCTTACTTGGCTCTGCAACCACGAAGTTGCCAAGCTGAGCCACAGGGTTGCAGAGCTGAGCCATGTGTGTCGCCTTGTTTGCATGAGGACCTGCCCCAGGGCATTTCTATCCTGCTCCGCATTTCTCAGAAGTCTGAGGTCAGAGAAGTCAGGCCACCCCACACTATCTTATCATACCCAAGGATAAGGGATCCAGTGCTTAATCTCCATTAAGGGATGCTCCCTGTTGATGGTGAGGGGTTTCATACGGCACAGCTGTGTCCTGGAGGGCCTGACAAGAAATAAATCCTGGAGGCATCTGCACAGATATTATAATATAAACCACACACCGTAAACTTACTCCCACTGTGGACTTACAGAAACTGACAGCCCTCTCCTCCAGATTAAAGAAACAGTGGAGGGATGGGTCCAGCAAGCGTAGAATCTCCTATGGCCTGAGTATCTCCTCTTAGATGTGCTTAGGACATCCTTCATTTGCCTGCACTGTTTTTTACCATCTTCTTGATATTTTGCATGCCCCTACAATAGAGGCCACCCTAGAGCTCTCCTCAGTTTGGTTGCTTTTATTAAAATAACATCTTCCCCAGGGTGATGCAAGGAGAGAGGAGGTGGAGAACTGGAGGGAGATGTTGCAAACACAGATGGTTCCAAGACATCAGGCGCCTGGATGGGACCAGGCCTCTTAGGATGAGAATCATTAAATAAGAGAAGGAATATCTGGGAACGAGTCACAAAGAAGAGCTAACAGTTAGAAAAAATAAAAAAAGACAGAAAGAGAAAATAAATCACATGGAGATGTTGTGCTCGGGTGGTATCTTCAAAATCTGCGAGGTACGAGGGCAGTAACGATGTTGAGGTGGCCGTGGGAACAGAAAGTAGAGAATTGAGTGTTGAGGTGAACTCTCTGGGCCCTGCTGCTCCCACAGAAAAAATAAAGCCTGATCTAAAGACCCATTTTGTCTTCAATCCTACGCTCCTCCTCACGGCCTCGATCGCTTCAACTCTGCAATGAAGAGTGGCTCTCAGGTCTAAAGGGCCCCCTGTCAGCCTTCAGCTTCTGTAAGTGTGACCAGGAAACCATGCCTGTATCACCTTGTGCCTCTAAGAAGGCAGTCCCAGTTTCCATGATGGACTGTGCTAAGCTTCTACCATAGTAAACTAGAGAAATTTTATACTATAATGGAAAAGAAGTAGGAAAAATATAAGTATTAAAAATTATTACAGAAATGAATGGTACTGAATAAAGAACATCAATAAGGAAAATCAACATAAAGAAAAGCTTTGAAGAGACCAAAAATTAAATAAACCTCCAGTCAGGCTACCAAGGGAGAAAAAAATAATAAAAACAGAGCGATGAAACCATTACTAATGTCTTAGATCAGAGAGGAGTCATCATTCAGGATAGCATGGACACTAAAAAGCTATGAAAAGAATATTTAGGGCAACTTATGCCCGCAAATTTCATCGTTAAGATGAAACGAATCAAACCCTTGAAAGGCAGAAACTACCATACTCAACCAATATGGAATAAATAAACCCTGTTCATATGTATATCAATTAAATGAATGGAATCAATAATTAATAACCTCCAAAATAAC
>NW_024348381.1:0-931 GCF_902729225.1 Pteropus medius
AGTGTTATGGTTAGGGTTAGGGTTTGCGTTATGGTTAGGGTTTAGTGTTAATGGCAGGCTTAAGTTTAGGGTTAGGGTTCGGGATAGTGTTAGGGTTACTGTTAGGGTTAAGGTTAGCATTAGTTTTAGCATTAGGTTCAGGGAATGTGTTTAGAGTTCCGGTTATAGTGTTATTTTAATGTTAGGGTTAGAATTAGGGTTAGGATTATCTTTAGATTTAGGGATAGGATCTGGGTGGGGTTTAGTGTTAGGATTACGTTTAAAATTTCAGTTAGATTTAGGGTTAGGGGTAGGGTTAGAGTTAGTTTTAAAATTAAATTAGGGTAAGGATTAGGTTTGGGTTCAGAGTTTATGTTTATAGTTATTGTTAGTGTAAAATTTAGGGTTAGGTTTAGTGTTTGGATTAGGGTTTCATTAAAATTAGGGTTAGCGTTAGGCTTAGAGTTAGGTTTAGGGTAAGATTTAGGGTCAGGTTTAGGGTTAGGATAGGGTAAGGGTTAAGGTTCAGTGTTAGGGTTAGTGTTATGGTTAGGTGTAGGGTTAGGTTTACTGTTAGGGTTAAGATTAATTATAAGTTTAGGGTAAGAGTTTAGAGTTAAAAATAGTGTTAGTATATGGTTAGGGTTAAGTTTCCTGAAGGGTTTTGGTTAGCTTTAGGGTTTACGTAGTGTTAGGATTAGCTTTAGCGTATTTTATGTGTTAGGTTATAGTTATGTTTAGGGTATGAGGCTACAGTTTGAATTAGTTTTAGGGTTAGGATTAGGCTTAGGATTAGTTTAGGATTATTATTAGGGTTTCGTTTAGGGTTTGGATTAGGTTTATTTTTAGCGTTATGATTTGGTTAGGATTACAGTTAAGTTTAGCAATAGGGTTAGGGTATTAGGTTAGAGTTAGGATTAGCGTTAGTTTTAGGATTAGCCTTAGCATTAGT
>NW_024348382.1:0-537 GCF_902729225.1 Pteropus medius
CCTCCCTCTCTCCCCCTGCCCATGGCAGCCCTTCATTTTTTATTGCTTTTCCCATATTTTACCTCTTTAAGAAGCTTTTTTTTTTCTTATCCCCCACAACCTTTCCTGCTTTTCGCTTTATATACTACTATGTTTCTTTCTGATGGCAGCTGTAACCCTCCATATTATATCGTGAGAATGCACACCCTCCTCCCTGAATGTCTCCTGGCATCTGCTTCAGGGGCTTTGCAGGGGGACATACAGTGGGAGTGAGAAGTTAAATGAAAAGAACCTAAATGGAAGGTGAGCATTGCCTAGATTTATTTATGTTCATTCATCGGGTTAGTCGGTCAACACTTAGGAGAGTCAGCTATGTGCCAGGTCTTGCTGCCGGGTATTATGAAAACAAAAAGCCTTTTAAGTAGGAAAATTGAGAATAACATCCAGTACTTCGCCATCTTACCTACTGCTGACATTTAGCGTTTAAATTTCTTGACGTTAAGGGAATATGACACCCTGCGTGGAACCCCAAGTCTGGGCAAAGAAGTGGAGAAGAAG
>NW_024348383.1:0-957 GCF_902729225.1 Pteropus medius
TTATTAGAGATTAAGAAGCCCCTTACATAATGATAAAATATTCACTTTAAGAAATACTACAATAATTCAAAATTAAAACATAACTTTTAAAATATATAAAATGATGATATAATTACAAGACAAAATCAAATTCTTTGCTGTTATCATCAGAGATTTACCATAATTCTCAAATAATAGATTATAAAAACTGACTTAAATGAGTAAGAATATAGAAGAGTTGAACAGTACAATGAATATGCATCATAAAATGGAGATTCATAGAACAATATATTCAAACATTGGATAACACGTACTATAATCATATGTATAAAACATTTATAAAAAGTAAACACATGCTTTCCTCACAAATTTAAACTGACATACAGAACACATTATTTGACTACAATGGCATTAAGAAATAAAAATTTAAAACAATAACAAAAAATCTCATGTTAGGAAAAGTAAAAACATATTCCTAAAAGATCATGATTCTAATAAGATCAATAATATACATTAGAAATTAACTTTAACGAGTACAAGAATACTCTGATTAAAATTTATGAGATACAGCTAAAACAGATGTTAGAAGAAAAATTATTGTCTTAAAAGCTTAGAATAGAAAAGATTAAATTTTCAGAAAATAATAAACAAAACATTTAACTTTTTCAGAAATTTTAAATTAAGCAACAGATTAAAGTCTCAAAAAGTAGAGAAAATTAAAAATAAATAATTTCGCAATTTAATGAATTGCAAAACAGATTAAAATTATCTTAGAGTGAAAATGTTTTCTTCCAAATGAAGTCGAACTTTATTATATTAATAAAGAAAATATTAGAAAGGACAAATAAACAATATTAGCAATACAGAGATTTTATAACTACAGAATGCAGATAAAGTTGATAATGCAAGGTTTATACAATAAAAAGTAGAATAATTGATAATTTATAAGAATACAATTTATCAAAATTGAGTTAAAAA
>NW_024348384.1:0-516 GCF_902729225.1 Pteropus medius
GTGGAGTCTTTAGGGTTTTTCTCTACATATAAGATCACGTCATCCGCAAACAGAGGCGATTTACTTCTTCCTTTCCGACTGGGATGCTTTCATCCCATTTTCTCACCCAGTGGCTCCAGCTAGGATTCCCAGGGCTCCGCTGAATAGAAGTGCTGAGAGCGAGGATCTTCCTCTCGTTCTGATCTTAGAGAAGTTTCGGCTTTTCACGACTGAGCGTGAGGTTAGCTGTGGGCTCGTCGTATGCGGCCTTTATTGTGTCAAGGTAGTTTCTTTCTATTCCAAATTTCTTGAGAGTTTTTATGAAGAAGAGGTCCTGAATTTCGTCAAATGCCTTTTCCACGTTCATTGGGACAATCCTGAGCTTTTTATCCTTGGTTCTGTTCATTTGATGCACAGCATTGATTGATGTTTCTGTTGAACTATTCTTGCATCTCAGAGATGACTCCCACTTGATCATGGTATATGATACTTTTAATGCGCTGCTGTGTTCAATTTACCAGGGTTTTGTTGAGGATT
>NW_024348385.1:0-7602 GCF_902729225.1 Pteropus medius
CCCAAGGCCCCGGGAGGGCTGCATTTGCCGCAAGTGAGCCTTTTCTCGGAAGTCTGCGATTCTGGCTCAAAATGGACGTCACCAGAGAGCTTTTTGCCAAAGCTACCATATACATATATATGCATATATATGTTCATCTATATGCATATATATGTATATGGTGATTTTCGAAGGAAACCTGCCTGGACCCCTGCTCTACCACAGAAGACAGGCCGCTCCTCGCACCTCCACCTCCCCGCAGTGTGGACACCGGGCGTTCCAGAGCCACACCAGCATGATCTCTTTTCATCCCAGAGGCCCCGGGGCTCCTTCCTAAGGCCTCGGCTCCTTCCCGCTTTCCGCAGTGGAAATCAGACTTCAGGACGGAAGCAGACACCTCCCTCGCCCTCACCTTTCTGCCTGGGATGGTCGTGATGCTCCCCGTGGACGCATTCAAAATGAAGAAATGAAAGGCTCAGAGAGTTGATCGCAAAGCTCCTAAGGCACGGAGGCCGAATTCAGACCCACAGCTGTCTGCAGTGTCTCCCAGTTGACCTCTTTCCAGCGGGTGACGGCCCCCATGGACGGAGGGGCCAAAGCATCCCTGGCTACGCTGTCTGTGGGTGGCCGTGAACCCTGCAAGAGGATACAGAGACGACTGAGACGTAGTTTGTACCTCTAGGAGCTCAAAGTGTCAGTGAGTGCTCCTCCAACTTCGGTAGCCCAGTACAAGCAGATGACCGAGCATCGCCCACAGAGCCTAAGGCCCCGGGAGCTCTGTGCATTGGCCACAAGTGAGCCATTTCTCGGAAATCTGCGATTCTGGCTCAAAATGCACGTCTGTAGAGTGCTTTTTGCCAGAGCTCCCCTAGATATATCTATATCTATATCTTTATCTGTATCTATAGATATCTCTATATCTATCTATCCATCTATCTATCTATCTATCTATCTATCTATCTATCTATCTATCTATCTATCTATCTATGTATCTATGGATTTCTCTCTCTCTTTCTATATATATATTTATATATATGGTGATTTATAACAAAAGGCTGTGTTTTCCTTAGACATTTGAGACTGATCAGCCGCCCTAGCACCCTCCACTTCCCCTCAAGTAGGTGGACACCGGGCGTTCCAGTGAGCCACAATTCAGCATGATCTCTTTTCATCCCAGAGGCCCCGGGGCTCCTTCCTAAGGCCTCGGCTCCTTCCCGCTTTCCGCAGTGGAAATCAGACTTCAGGACGGAAGCAGACACCTCCCTCGGCCTCACCTTTCTGCCTGGGATGGTCGTGATGGTCCCCGTGGACGCATTCAAAATGAAGAAATGAAAGGCTCAGAGAGCTGATCGCAAAGCCCCTAAGGCACGGAGGCCGAATTCAGACCCACAGCTGTCTGCAGTGTCTCCCAGCTGACCTCTTTCCAGCGGGTGACGGCCCCCATGGACGGAGGGGCCAAAGCATCCCTGGCTACGCTGTCTGTGGGTGGCCGTGAACCCCGCAAGAGGATACAGAGACGAATGAGACGTAGTTTGTACCTCTAGGAGCTCAAAGTGTCAGTGAGTCCTCCTCCAACTTCGCTACCCCAGTACCCGCAGATGACCGAGCATCGCCCACAGAGCCCCAAGGCCCCGGGAGGGCTGTGCATTTGCCGCAAGTGAGCCTTTTCTCGGAAGTCTGCGATTCTGGCTCGAAATGGACGTCACCAGAGAGCTTTTTGCCAAAGCTACCATATACACATATATGCATGTATATGTTCATCTATATGCATATATGTGTATATGGTGGATTTTCGAAGGAAACCTGCCTGGACCCCTGCTCTACCACAGAAGACAGGCCGCTCCTCGCACCTCCACCTCCCCGCAGTGTGGACACCGGGCGTTCCAGAGCCACAATTCAGTATGATCTCTTTTCATCCCAGAGGCCCCGGGGCTCCTTCCTAAGGCCTCGGCTCCTTCCCGCTTTCCGCAGTGGAGATCAGACTTCAGGACGGAAGCAGACACCTCCCTCGCCCTCACCTTTCTGCCTGGGATTGTCGTGATGGTCCCCGTGGATGCATTCAAAATGAAGAAATGAAAGGCTCAGAGAGCTGATCGCAAAGCTCCTAAGGCACGGAGGCCGAATTCAGACCCACAGCTGTCTGCAGTGTCTCCCAACTGAACTCTTTCCAGCGGGTGACGGCCGCCATGACGGAGGGCCCAAGCATCCCCGGGTACGCTGTCTGTGGGCGGCCCTGACCCCTGCAAGAGGATGCAGAGACGAATGACACGTAGTTTGTACCTCTAGGAGCTCAAAGTGTCAGTGAGTGCTCCTCCAACTTCGCTACCCCAGTACCCGCAGATGACCGAGCATCGCCCACAGAGCCCCAAGGCCCCGGGAGGGCTGTGCATTTGCCGCAAGTGAGCCTTTTCTCGGAAGTCCGCGATTCTGGCTCAAAATGGACGTCACCAGAGAGCTTTTTGCCAAAGCTACCATATACATATATATGCATATATATACATCTATATGCATATATATGTATATGGTGGATTTTCGAAGGAAACCTGCCTGGACCCATGCTCTACCACAGAAGACAGGCAGCTCCTCGCACCTCCACCTCCCCGCAGTGTGGACACCGGGCGTTCCAGAGCCACAATTCAGCATGATCTCTTTTCATCCCAGAGGCCCCGGGGCTCCTTCCTAAGGCCTCGGCTCCTTCCCGCTTTCCGCAGTGGAAATCAGACATCAGGACCGAAGCAGACACCTCCCTCTCCCTCACCTTTCTGCCTGGGATGGTGGTAATGGTCCCCGTGGACGCATTCAAAATGAAGAAATGAAAAGCTCAAAGAGCTGATCGCAAAGCTCCTAAGGCACGGAGGCCGAATTCAGACTCACAGCTGTCTGCAGTGTCTCCCAACTGAACTCTTTCCAGCGGGTGACGGCCGCCATGGACGCAGGGGCCAAAGCATCCCTGGGTACGCTGTCTGTGGGTGTCCCTGAACCCTGCAAGAGCATACAGAGACGAATGAGACGTAGTTTGGACCTCTAGGAGCTCAAAGTGTCAGTGAGTGCTCCTCCAACTTCGGTACCCCAGTCTCCGCAGAAGACCGAGCATCGCCCACAGAGCCCCAAGGCCCGGGAGGGCTGTTACTGCCATAAGTGAGCACTGCTTTCGGAAGTCTGCGATTCTGGCTCGAAATGGACGTCACCAGAGAGCTTTTATAAAGAAAAGCACTATATACATATAATATATATATGTTCATCTATATGCATATATATGTATATGATGGATTTTCGAAGGAAACCTGCCTGGACCCCTGCTCTACCACAGAAGACAGGCCGCTCCTCGCACCTCCACCTCCCCACAGTGTGGACACCGGGCGTTCCAGAGCCACAATTCAGCATGATCTCTTTTCATCCCAGAGGCCCCGGGGCTCCTTCCTAAGGCCTCGGCTCCTTCCCGCTTTCCGCAGTGGAGATCAGACTTCAGGACGGAAGCAGACACCTCCCTCGCCCTCACCTTTCTGCCTGGGATGGTCTTGATGGTCCCCGTGGACACATTCAAAATGAAGAAATGAAGGCTCAGAGAGCTGATCGCAAAGCTCCTAAGGCACGGAGGCCGAATTCAGACCCACAGCTGTCTGCAGTGTCTCCCACCTGACCTCTTTCCAGCGGGTGACGGCCCCCATGGACGGAGGGGCCAAAGCATCCCTGGCTTCGCTGTCTGTGGGTGGCCGTGAACCCTGCAAGAGGATACAGAGACGAATGAGACGTACTTTGTACCTCTAGGAGCTCAAAGTGTCAGTGAGTGCTCCTCCAACTTCGCTACCCCAGTACCCGCAGATGACCGAGCATCGCCCACAGAGCCCCAAGGCCCCGGGAGGGCTGTGCATTTGCCTTAAGTGAGCCTTTTCTCGGAAGTCTGCGATTCTGGCTCGAAATGGACGTCACCAGAGAGCTTTTTGCCAAAGCTACCATATACATATATATGCATATATATGTTCATCTATATGCATATATATGTATATGGTGGATTTTCGAAGGAAACCTGCGTGGACCCCTGCTCTACACAGAAGACAGGCCGCTCCTCGCACCTCCACCTCCCCGCAGTGTGGACACCGGGCGTTCCAGAGCCACAATTCAGCGTGATCACTTTTCATCCCAGAGGCCCCGGGGCTCCTTCCTAAGGCCACGGCTCCTTCCCGCTTTCCGCAGTGGAAATCAGACTTCAGGATTGAAGCAGACACCTCCCTCTCCCTCACCTTTCTGCCTGGGATGGTCGTAATGGTCCCCGTGGACGCATTCAAAATGAAGAAATGAAAGGCTCAGAGCTGATCGCAAAGCTCCTGAGGCACGGAGGCCGAATTCAGACCCACAGCTGTCTGCAGTGTCTCCCAACTGACCTCTTTCCAGCGGGGGACGGCCCCCCCCAGCCGGAGGGGAGACCCAAGCATCTGGCTTCCTTCTCTGTAGGTGGCCGTGAGGAGCCCTGCAAAGTGCAGAAGACAGATGAGACGTACTTTGTACCTCTAGGAGCTCAAAGTGTCAGTGAGCGCTCCTCCAACTTCGCTACCCCAGTACCCGCAGATGACCGAGCATCGCCCACAGAGCCCCAAGGCCCCGGGAGGCTGTGCATTTGCCGCAAGTGAGCCTTTTCTCGGAAGTCTGCGATTCTGGCTCGAAATGGACGTCACCAGAGAGCTTTTTGCCAAAGCTACCATATACATATATATGCATATATATGTTCATCTATATGCATATATATGTATATGGTGGATTTTCGAAGGAAACCTGCCTGGACCCCTGCTCTACCACAGAAGACAGGCCGCTCCTCGCACCTCCACCTCCCCGCAGTGTGGACACCGGGCGTTCAGAGCCACAATTCAGCATGATCTCTTTTCATCCCAGAGGCCCCGGGGCTCCTTCCTAAGGCCTCGGCTCCTTCCCGCTTTCCGCAGTGGAAATCAGACTTCAGGACGGAAGCAGACACCTCCCTCGCCCTCCCCTTTCTGCCTGGGATGGTGGTGATGGTCCCCGTGGACGCATTCAAAATGAAGAAATGAAAGGCTCAGAGAGCTGATCGCAAAGCTCCTAAGTCACGGAGGCCGAATTCAGACCCACAGCTGTCTGCGGTGTCTCCCAGCTGACCTCTTTCCAGCGGGTGACGGCCCCATGGACGGAGGGCCCAAAGCATCCCTGGCTACGCTGTCTGTGGGTGGCCGTGAACCCTGCAAGAGGATACAGAGACGAATGAGACGTACTTTGTACCTCTAGGAGCTCAAAGTGTCAGTGAGTGCTCCTCCAACTTCGCTACCCCAGTACCCGCAGATGACCGAGCATGGCCCACAGAGCCCCAAGGCCCCGGGAGGGCTGTGCATTTGCCGCAAGTGAGCCTTTTCTCGGAAGTCTGCGATTCTGGCTCGAAATGGACGTCACCAGAGAGCTTTTTGCCAAACTACCATATACATATATATGCATATATATGTTCATCTATATGCATATATATGTATATGGTGGATTTTCGAAGGAAACCTGCCTGGACACCTGCTCTACCACAGAAGACAGGCCCCTCCTCGCACCTCCACCTCCCCGCAGTGTGGACACCGGGCGTTCCAGAACCACAATTCAGCATGATCTCTTTTCATCCCAGAGACCCCGGGGCTCCTTCCTAAGGCCTCGGCTCCTTCCCGCTTTCCGCAGTGGAAATCAGACTTCAGGACGGAAGCAGACACCTCCCTCGCCCTCACCTTTCTGCCTGGGATGGTCGTGATGGTCCCAGTGGACGCATTCAAAATGAAGAAATGAAAGGCTCAGAGAGCTGATGCAAAGCTCCTAAGGCACGGAGGCCGAATTCAGACCCACAGCTGTCTGCGGTGTCTCCCAGCTGACCTCTTTCCAGCGGGTGACGGCCCCCATGGGCGGAGGGCCCAAAGCATCCCTGGCTACGCTGTCTGTGGGTGGCCGTGAACCCTGCAAGAGGATACAGAGACGAATGAGACGTAGTTTGTACCTCTAGGAGCTCAAAGTGTCACTGAGTGCTCCTCCAACTTCGCTACCCCAGTACCCGCAGATGACCGAGCATCGCCCACAGAGCCCCCAAGGCCCCGGGAGGGCTGTGCATTTGCCGCAAGTGAGCCTTTTCTCGGAAGTCTGCGATTCTGGCTCGAAATGGACGTCACCAGAGAGCTTTTTGCCAAAGCTACCATATACATATATATGCATATATATGTTCATCTATATGCATATATATGTATATGGTGGATTTTCGAAGGAAACCTGCCTGGACCCTGCTCTACCACAGAAGACAGGCCGCTCCTCGCACCTCCACCTCCCCGCAGTGTGGACACCAAGCGTTCCAGTGCCACAATTCAGCATGATCTCTTTTCATCCCAGAGGCCCCGGGGCTCCTTCCTAAGGCCTCGGCTCCTTCCCGCTTTCCGCAGTGGAAATCAGACTTCAGGACGGAAGCAGACACCTCCCACGCCCTCACCTTTCTGCCTGGGATGATCGCGATGGTCCCCGTGGACGCATTCAAAATGAAGAAATGAAAGGCTCAGAGAGCTGATCGCAAAGCTCCTAAGGCACGGAGGCCGAATTCAGACCCACAGCTGTCTGCAGTGTCTCCCAGCTAACCTCTTTCCAGTGGGTGACGGCCGCCATTGACGGAGGGGGCCAAAGCATCCCTGGCTACGCTGTCTGTGGGTAGCCCTGAACCCTGCAAGAGGATACAGAGACGAATGAGACGTAGTTTGTACCTCTAGGAGCTCAAAGTGTCAGTGGGTGCTCCTCCAACTTCGGTACCCCAGTACCCGCAGATGACCGAGCATCGCCCACAGAGCCCCAAGGCCCCGGGAGGGCTGTGCATTTGCCGCAAGTGAGCCTTTTCTCGGAAGTCTGCGATTCTGGCTCAAAATGGACGTCACCAGAGAGCTTTTTGCCAAAGATACCATATACATATATATGCATATATATGTTCATCTATGCATATATATGTATATGGTGGATTTTCGAAGGAAACCTGCGTGGACCCCTGGTCTACCACAGAAGACAGGCCGCTCCTAGCACCTCCACCTCCCCGCAGTGTGGACACCGAGCGTTCCAGAGCCACAATTCAGCATGATCTTTTTTTATCCCGGAGGCCCCGGGGCTCCTTCCTGAGGCCTCGGCTCCTTCCCGCTTTCCGCAGTGGAAATCAGACTTCAGGACGGAAGCAGACACCTCCCTCTCCCTCACCTTTCTGCCTGGGATGGTCGTGATGTGGTCCCCGGCATTCAAATGAAAATGAGCTCAGAGAGCTGATCGCAAAGCTCCTAAGGCACGGAGGCCGAATTCAGACCCACAGCTGTCTGCAGTGTCTCCCAGCTGAACTCTTTCCAGCGGGTGACGGCCCCCATGGACGGAGGGGCAAAAGCATCCCTGGCTACGCTGTCTGTGGGTGGCCGTGAACCCTGCAAGAGGATACAGAGGCGAATGAGACGTAGTTTGTACCTCTAGGAGCTCAAAGTGTCAGTGAGTGCTCCTCCAACTTCGCTACCCCAGTACCCGCAGATGACCGAGCATCGCCCACAGAGCCCCAAGGCCCCGGGAGGGCTGTGCATTTGCCGCAAGTGAGCCTTTTCTCGAAGTCTGCGATTCTGGCTCAAA
>NW_024348386.1:0-373 GCF_902729225.1 Pteropus medius
TGTTCTTTCCTTTTGCAGAAAGTTGCAAAATTAAGAGAAACAAACAAAACCAAGTTGGCATTATTAGCTCTCTTCTGATTTGGATAAAGTTATAATCTACATTTTTTTCTCGTGGTAATTATAATAACTATTCAAAGGAAGAAAATGAGACAAAAGGGAAGAGCAGGGAATTGTACTAAAGAATATATGGCAGGGTTATTGCCAGGAAGCTGAGCTACAGCTTGAGAGCTTCTCTGTTCTGCTTTGTTCCAACATAGGAGGGCTCCTACCACAGTGCAATAACTCAAATGCTGCCTAAATCAGGTCTCTCCAAGGGCGGGTATCAGTGCCCTTGGAGAAATTGTTTAAGCTTCTGAGTTTCAGAACTTCCTCT
>NW_024348387.1:0-331 GCF_902729225.1 Pteropus medius
GGACAGATCATCCAAATGAAAAATCATAAGGAAATAATATCCTCTATCCCATTGGAAGCCAAGCAAGGCTGGGCCTGGTAGTACTTGGATGGGAGATACCTAGGAAGATAGGGTGCTGTAGGTGTAAAAAAAGAAAAGAAAAGAAAAGAAAAGAAAAGAAAAGAAAAGAAAAGAAAAGAAAAAAGAAATAACATCTTCAAATGACACATTAAACCAACTGGACATAATTGACATTTACAGAGACATTCATGCAAAAACAACTGCTTATACATTCTTCTCTAGTGCACATGGAACATTCTCAAGAATCGACCACAACTAGGACACAGAGATA
>NW_024348388.1:0-435 GCF_902729225.1 Pteropus medius
AGAACCCATCATTTAAACAGTAATTTTTTTGTGTTATCATTCAGTTTAATAAATCACCTCTGAGTGCGTAATGTAGGTGATGCCACAGTGCTCTACTTGTGGTAAGAATAGTTTCCCTCTAGTTCCCATATACTCCAATATCCTAAAGTTAGGGCCATTTTTCTCTCTGTTTCTGCCACCCACTTTGCAGAACTTTAGCCCTAAGTAAATTAACATTTGTGACTTGTTTAGATAGCCTGTTTTCAGTTTTGACCCCGTTTTCTGTCGTGTGGGTCTTTCAGGCGCCACCAGGAGGCAGCACAAACTAAGTATCACACTCAGTCTAGTCATCTGTCCCTCCCTAAGGGGAGATGTCTTCTCTAGTTAAGATGCAATTCAGCCTCACCTTTATTTTTTTTTTCCAACTAATACCAGTGTTAATGAGGAAGTAGGGGA
>NW_024348389.1:0-507 GCF_902729225.1 Pteropus medius
AACCCAAACCGAAAGCGCTGGCGAGTGCCCCGCCCCCGCGGGAAGGGAAACCAGGCGCTTGGTTCTCCCGGGACGGCGTTTGTGCTGAGCGTTAAGTGCTGCGTGCGCGTTGGTGTGAGTCCACGGGTGTGTGCGCCTCTGAGTGCACACAAGTGTGTGTGTGCGCGCGAGTGTGAGTGCCGCCCCGGCTGGGCCCGGAGGAAAATGCCCCAGGTGTGGACACGGGTGGGAGGGGCGATGTCCAGCTTCAGGGGACACCCGGGACCCTGAGATGCTACTTTTCTGCGCCTCCAGGAGCCGAGCCGGGGACGCCCTGAAGAGACGCAGGTCCCCACAGCGATGCGCAGCCACTGTCCTCTGCCCCCGGCCCCCTGGCCACAGACCCCAGCTGCGCACTGCGGACCACGTCTCGGCAGCGAGAGGTGGCGAGCGCGGGCGAGAGGCGGGCGTCCCGCGCGCCGCAGCCTCTACCCCCTCGAGTACATGGAACCCCCCAATATCCCGAGC
>NW_024348390.1:0-406 GCF_902729225.1 Pteropus medius
TGTGTTATTGCTTTTTGTCCTCACCTAAACAGTATCATTGCTTTAGTGGTTGAATTTAAAAAAAAAAAACTTACAATTTATTTACTTTATATTTTGGAGTTTTGAATGAGAGATCATTTGAACAATTGCACTGTTTAAAATATTTGAAAAGCACTAATTTAAAGACCAGTATGTATGTAACAATATAATTACTGTAATAGAAGTAGGTACACATAGTATGTGACATAAGACTAAGTCAAGGCAGAGGTAGAGTGTATAATTTAAATAAATAGAACATTTACCTCTATGTTTTTACACAGGTCAGGTTAATCAAATGTAAATTGAGAGAGAAAATTTTCTCTCTCTCTCTCTCTCTGTATATATATATATATATATATATATATATATATATATATATATATATATA
>NW_024348391.1:0-626 GCF_902729225.1 Pteropus medius
ATGCCGCTCTCCAGAGGAGACCATAAGCAGATCTTCCAGTAGCCCTGATAGATCAGTCTCCTAATCCCAGGCTTCGTCTCCTGTAATACACACTCGCTATATATGTCACAATACCTGGCTCTGGTCACTTCACCATGTGGAAACTTGGGCTTGAGACCAGTGGCAGGATGTTGCTATTATTGATGGACTCCTTATTTCCTTACCGACTGAATTTGTAGAAGTATAGCAAGCCAGCCTCGCAGCTGCCCTACTGCCGAGGTACTGTAGCATGACCACCTGACAGTGACATACTTTGCAAATAGTTAAACATATGCAACAATTTAAAAGTAAATGTAAAGAACAAAAACAAAGACTTTTTCTATACCTTTAGCTCCTATAATAGTTCTTGGCATTATTGGGTATTAAATATTGGATATTAAAATATATTTACTAAGTGATTGAATTAATGAATGTAGGATTTGTGAATCTATTTTTCCTCCAAACTGCTGTGCACATGTTAGATATGTTTCCTCCAAACTGCAGTGCTCCAAACTGCTGTGCACATGTTAGATATGTTGATCATATCTAATGGGAAGTGAAATGTTGAGAATTTAGTTCCATTCATTTATACATTCCTTTAAAAACTA
>NW_024348392.1:0-714 GCF_902729225.1 Pteropus medius
CTAATGAAACTTGTCTTCTCTACAGTATTTCGTTATCTCGCTCTATCCATTGTTGCAGACATCAAGAATGGGATGATGTGCCGGGAGAGGATCCCGCTCTCCGGTAACAGTGTCATCCTTTGTACCTCATTCCTAATCAACGATTATAAAATACACTTAGTGTCATGGTCTTCATAATCTAATATCATCTGGAATTCATCCAAAAATGGGTGCTTTTTCTCCTTTATTCCAATTTTATTTTGTCTTCCATTCCTTGATTATGACATTGGAGTTAAAGATGAAAGAGTCTCACGATTTCTCCATGGTAATCAACGGATGATGTACTCTTTATAATCACCAAGTAATCGGAGCGTGTGTCAATGTCATTGTTTTCTACGATCGTTTACCCAATGATTTTGCATCCAAATAAAACTTTTTCCTCAATAAATTATTATCAAGCAGGCTAAAAATATGGATAATTTTAACAGGAATTTTCTTGTCCATCTGATAGTTGGCATGATTTCCCCATAATGGTTTACATTTTCTGCACTTGCCATGAATCCTTCAGCTTAGATATGTTATAGCTTGTGGGGTTGTTTGTGGTTTTGTTTAGATTTTAAGCCTTTTATGTGTTTATCGGCCCTCTTGGGGCTAGGTGAGGGCTTGTTGGGAATGACATCGGAACGTCCTCTATCCACGATTGTTTGACCACACAGACGTGCCCGGAAGAGAGCT